>NC_055972.1:23461686-23714186 GCF_018492685.1 Alosa sapidissima | reverse complement strand
ACACCTTCATTAATGAATGTAGCAGCGTATTCAAATGTATAGACAATGACAATACGTAGAGGGTTTGCCTTTTATCCACATGCACAATCTCACTTTCCCATACTTACTTGGACAGAGCGGTCTCTGGTGCGGTCCCTGGCTGCTCTCTTCACGATGGACGTGTACCCTTGACGGATGACGGGCCTCGACTCGGCAATGGTCTCGACGCTCACCTCCTCGCAGTCCACCAGCAGCTTGACTTCGCCGCCCTTCACACTCATGGCCAACTTGTGCCACTCGCCATCGAACAGCTTGTCCACTTTATCGAAGGTGCGCAGCATCTGCGTTCCGCCATGTGGCCCCGCGTAGAAGAAGTCCAGCGTGCGTGAGTCGCCGTGGAAACGCAGGCCCACCTGCTCGCGGTCCTGCGGGTCGCTGACCTGCCACAGGTTCCAGGAGGAGCGGGCGGCGGCTTTGGTCATCTTGAACGTGGCGATGATGGCGTAGTCGGTGGGTAGGCCATCGGGGTAGACGTCACTGGGATTATGGGAGGTGACGAGGTGTCGCATGTCGAGAACATAAAAGACAGAATGGAGTCAGGCCCCCCTGATTAACTATCACAAGCGTATGTTGAGCAGATCTCAGCACGGCCTTGAGTTGCATAACAAATCTTCAATGAGTCCGCACACTAAGTGAAACCAAACTGCTGGCTGTTTACTGTTATGTTTTTTCTGTTTTCAACAGATCCTATTTGTGGATCAGAGGCCTTGTGTTCCTCTGTATAGTTCCCTGCCCGTTTTTATGTGGAAATAAAAGCCCTCCAGTTCAAACGAAAAAGGCGTTCGAAAGAACAATGTGCAACGTTGCTCAATCTAACCCCTTCTTTGTTTCCCATGTGTTGTTGCCGATCACAATTCTCCCCACAATTTGTCGTTGATTTATGACGGTGTGGTTCCCCCTACTCCGTACACAAACACTGCCTCGTTGTCAGGCAGTGAGAGTTCAATGAGGACAGTGTGTTTGGCCAAGGCACAAAAAGGAAAGACCCAACACATGGATTAACCACTCACAAGCCTCCCAAACAGAGACACACTGCTACGTGCTCAGGCCACTCTCCAGCAGGAATCCATGCTGAAATGATACAAACCCATATGCCAGCCACTCTCTACAAAAACATGAAGATGCTAAAGTGTTCATGATAACTGTATCTTATCACTGTCTTGTTGGTAAAACATTTTGACAGTATGCTTTGATTTCTGTGGTGTGGTTCAGCATAGCGCTTTGTTTTATATGAAGGTACACAGAGCTTCTATTAACCAGACCCATTCCCAACCTTTATATTAAAACTTGAAACAGCCAAAGGAAAAGAATATGCCCTGTCCAGAAAACAAGATGAAAGCTGCTGTTTAGAGGTGGGCATGATTGTTCTCAGATGAACAGCAGAGGTGGTGGAAAGCCTGTATCCTCTTAACACATTAATATGATGAGGGTTTGAGTGGTGAGTAAATTACTCTTCAAATAAGCACATTTGACCCTGAAGAGTCTGTCATCTTTAGTGTGGTCTGTGTAGTCTGTACCCTCACATGCTGATCTGTGTGAAGTTCTATCAGTGCCATCAGTCTGCATGAGTCTGTACAGCAGTCTGAAGAAGAGTGATGCGCTTATGCATGTTACATTACTAACGGGAGCTATTTACTAGTTTTCTATCTGTGTCATCAAGCTGCTAGAGGATGTGGATGCACTTAAGCATGATGCTGCCAAGCTATCTCGCAACTCTGTTTCTCCTGGGAGTACAGTCTGGAAAGGCTCAACAAGAATGAGTGTATTCCATGGAATTCTTGAACAGCTGACTTGGGCGATGACAATAAGGAAATATTTTGTTTTGTGAAAGCAGTCCAGCACTGATTAGATTACAAAAAGATCATGGAAAACTGAACAGAGGATTATATCAGCCTTAATTGAGGGAGTTAATATTATATAGCTCATCTCCCTGCTGAGCTGTGCCTCTAGTTAACCTGATGCTGCCTTGAGCTGTTCTTAATGTGGGATACAGGTTGATCCCATAACATTCCATATAGGAAAGACTTTGTCTCGTTAGCTTCGCCCTTACCCAATTAGATTCTAATGGAATGTTACCAGACCACAGTGAAATGGAGTGAGTGTAAACAGGCTGCGCTAGGCTAAATGCGCTCCGCACTGGGTTTGGAGTGGCAGCTCCGTGCTGTACCTCATGGTCTTCCTGAGGTGGAGGGAAGGGTTGATCCTGTAGGCCACTGCATCTGGTTCGGATCCGTCCACCACCCTCACCCCTGTCGACTCAGACAAGCGGAACTCCTCCACGAGGTCAAAGCCTAAAAATAAACGGCCCAGGTGTTAGTGATCTGGGTGATGATGGCGTTGGCCTGTCTTGCTATCAAACAGTGCTCACACCTAAAAGGGGTGTGTAAGTCTACAAGGATTTTGATAGTGATGTTGTGAACATAGAGATTTTTTAAGACTGTGCATCACAAAAGATCATTAAAGTACAAGTCTAGGTCAAGGTCATTTATTTACAGTATAGCACATTTTAAACAAATATTGAGCCAAAGTGCTTTGACTATACTAAAGTAAGACAGAAGGGTACTAAATTATGTGTTGACGACACCTTAGAAGATAATGCCCAGATCTACTTTTCTGAAGTACTGCACAAGTATAGCACCTTACCAAACCTTAGATTTTCAGTGAATGTATTTTATGAACATCTCATGTGATTCCACATGGCAGTTTGGTTAGGAACATATGTAGACTACACTCTTTAATCTTTATGATAGAACACACTTTGGTATCTCAATATGAAAAATATGGATGGATAGGGGATCGATGAAATGATATATGCCCAATTTATGACGTGTCAGTATACATCCCACAGGGAACATTGCTTGCCATAAGATGTCAGTAGTTAGTTCCATACTGCCACCTAGCGGCTATACATATAACTACATGTTAAACCCATTCATGATCTCCTTTGGCTCCTCAAATTACCTCAGCGTGAGTGCCTGTTCATCACAAGCCTACCTGCTCTAGTGATTCAGATGTGTGTGCTTTGTTAGAGATGGTAATAGGCTACACAGGGATTGTGATCCACTCACTTGGCGAATCCTGGCACGTGATGTATCCAATGAGGACGAGAAGGACCTGAACCACCAGCATTTTGTCAAAAGCTGGCATTTTCAAAATTTTGACAGTCAGGAATTACATGTGCCTAGAAGAAACACCATAATGAGGAAAATTGAGACTGAGAAAAGATTTCAAAAGATTTAAAAAATAACTCGTTTTGAAAGTGTTTGTTAGTGTATTGCTGTTTGGGGGTTATTGCTTAGTGAAACTATTATGCATCTAGTCTGGAAATTGTGACTGGAGTGAAGGCCTTAAAAAGTAGCTATCCTTCAAAAAGGTCATCCACCGCATTGACTATGGCCACGACCCTGTCTTTCTGTGAATAAATCTGGCGAACACAGCGAATAACGTGTTCTCCATGGAAAAAATAAAACACCAACGAGCTTCAGTCAAATGGCAAAGTTATCCAGCAAAAGAGCAAATGTGCATGACATAGCTAACTGAATAGAAGCTAAATCGATTCCACATGAAGTTCATAGAATGTGTTCGCCTGGGACACAGCGTAAGAAGTCCTTACCAGACAGTAGAGTCAAAACAAAATGAAATAGCATAACTATAGCTTTCATAAGAAAATAAATGTTAATGTTAATGAAGTATATTGGATTCACTCATTCATAATGTTAATGAAGTATATTGGATTGACTCACTTATTTTAATTCCACCTAGGCCTATTATTTCATTCTCACTTGAGTATAAAATGAGCTTTACTAAATATAGGCCTACTACACTGAAAGGATTTAATCATGTAACATATATCCCCCGTTCTCATATATTTCTTTTGTTTTAACTTCACCTGGATGCATCCTTAAACGGTGCAATATAGAAATAGCATTAGGCAATTCGTTAGTGTACAGCTTTCAAAGTAGGCTACTGCATCACAGTTGGAAATCAATCTAAAAAAAAAAATGGTAATGGAACTGTAAATTAGGCTATTTAAATTATTGCTTAAGATAATGTGAGTCGGTTTAAGATGCAATCAAAGGTGGCACCCACTTAACTTTCCATGCCTGGCATCTATCCATATCCTGATATTCATATCAATATTTGATACAAGCATGTGCAAAATGTTGTAAATATTGCAAAACAACAAATTATCACTTACATATTCTTGAGAAGGAGGAATCCGGTGCTGACTGCAGACAGTCCCTTAACAGTTCCCACAGTGAGGATAGGATATTGCCAATTTTTAAAGTGCCATCCTTAGGCCGAGCATTCAACACCAAGCCTACTGTTTGAAGTGAAGGTAAGTCCCATGGGAACCTGACCCTTGCGCTCCACTCCACCTTCGGGCCCAAGGGAACTGCCCGCTCCCAAAGGTCTTCTTCACCAAAGAAATATGAGAGCTACCAACTTCAACTGAATACACACAACCCACGAAATGGAGTGACGTTCAACTGCACCTGCTCAAGTAGACCAATTCAGTATTTGGGCAGCAAAGTTTGGCTATATTGTGTCATTGGGAATTATAAGCCTATTAACATCGTTGTTTTATTATTGCAGCCACTGTACAATCAGGACTGTAAATGCATTGTGAATCATAAACTACTTTAGAATATTACTGAGGTAGGCCATGTCGCATGTCATCCATGCACCATTTCAATGAGAAGCTGTGCACAGAAAAGACTTCATATCAAGAGGAAGTTACATTTTCATAGTCATGGTGAAAGTTGAAGCTTAAAGTTTTAAAGCCAAACATTTTCATATGGAAGATATAGGCCAATGCATATTACTTAAATTTCCTATTAATCGTTTTGTAACACGTTGCTTTCAGGTTCGCTGCTAGTGTTAGCCTACTATTTCTCCCAAGACAGTCGCTTTCTGTTCAGGTATTCTGGGAGATAGATGCAGTATGTCACGGATAAGCTTGAGCTGGGTTATGTAAACATTCCTCCACCCAGAGAGCGTCTCTTCAAAGATAATTGCCACATAAATGCATACGGTTTCTCTGCGTTGTTCTGGAGTCGTCGTTTGTTTATGCTTCTGTCTAGACCACAAAGACGATTTTATAATTATTTTTGAAATGCTTAAGACCCCTTAGCTGAGCATACGGCTTTCCTCCAAACATAAACATTTGTATGATGAAATGCTGAAAGTGTCTGACAAACGCTTATAGTTTTAGATAATATGTTAAGCTTTTAAATATTGTGTTAGCAAAATGAAATGTCATGTTAACATTTTTTTTTTTTATGAAACAGCCCTTATAGAATTATTATCTATTAGTGGTGCTGCGAGCTCCTTCGTTGCGCATGCGGTATTGTTTGGAGAGGACGGTATGATCTTTGATTTGGATCTTTATGTGACCATCTCTCTTGGGGATTAAAGTCTCTGACCTCTCTCATCTCTGCTGATTACTTTCCCCCTCATTCTCTGACATTAATCCATAAGGCAGTAAATCCCATCTGTCCCCTCCCTCTAATGCGCCATGCCTGCAGCGCTGTGGAATGCACTTCTCGTCACACCCCACAAACCCTCTCCTTTAATGCAAGGCTGTCACGTACGTACACGATTCCATACTCATCCCTTTAAATATACAACTACCAGATCTGACTTATTCGGGAATGTCTCAAACCGCATACTTCCGCCATTAGCCTGCTAGTGTGCACTGAGCGCTTACTTGCGTTGTGCCCACTTTCTGATGGTTAGTATTATCCCAATTATCTGCACTATATTAAAGTAAGTATTTGAGGTGTGCAAGTAGGCAGTATAGTGGTCCCACAGAAATGCTTGGTGTGGATCTGTGCTGTGTGAATGAATGGAAAGGGACATTGGGCAGTTGACCCTCATATACCACTGTGGCTTTCTCCAAGCAGATTTATTTATTACAAAAACAAGGTTTAAGGGTAATCCTTTCCACTCAGGCAAAATGAACCACAGTACACCAACATGAATGCACTTATGAATGTCTACTTTCCAGAGTCTCAGGAGACCCCTGTCCAGAGGTTCATAGCACACACACACACACACACACACACACACACACATACACACTGCGGTAAGTTAATCAAAACAAAATGTTAACTGCAGGTGCACAGAGTGAGTATGACAGAGAGTAAAGGCCATAAGTTCAGGGTTACTGCTGTGTTTAGTAGCTTGCAGTTTGCATTATTTTTTTTTTACGTTTTCAGAGTGTATTTGCTGTGGTTATGATTTTTTTTGTACATTACATTAAGTATTGCCCTTTATATGTGTATCGGCAGCACTTCATTGCACTTTTAAATAGATGAATAAATAATAGTGTTGCCTTAGCAGAGTACAGTGACACACTGTCTGTCCCGCGCATGTCAGCTTGAAAAAAAAATTACAGTACATTCAGCATCTCTTTCAGAGCACAACTCGTGTAAAATTGTTAGTTTAACTCACAATGTACAGTTTTTCTGTTCATTTTTTGCCCCACCTTTACAGGAAAAGCATCAATAAAATAATAACAATCAACATAATAACACAATAATCTGACAGGACATTATTCACATGAAATAAAATACAGTCAAATACACAAGGCCATAGGCATTCCATTCACGCTCGACATGAAACCACATTCTTTTCTCCCATTGGAATATTTTACATCTTGCTACACTTTTTTTTAAGTTACTAACTAGTACAGAGTCCTTTTTAAGTGTCAGTCTATGTGTCTCCAGTCTTGATGCTGAGTGAGTGTGTGTGGGGATTTGGGGGGGCACTCAGCTCCTGACTATCTCTTGGAGGTCTTGGCCAGTTTGCTCGTGGTGGGGGTGGACCTCCGTGGCGTGGGGATTTTGGAGGGCTTGCCCCCGTGCGCTCGGGGGGCTGACCGTGGCGTGGCCTGCCGGCTGGAGTCTGGCACGGATTCGGACGCGTCCGAGCACACCGACTGGATGTCGGAGATGTCGAAGTCCGATGCGTCGCTCCCTCGGCGGCTGCTGCCACGGCTACCGGCTTTACTTCCGGGTCGGCTGAAGACCTTTTTGGAATCTGAAGAGACGACATAAGTTACAAATGCTATAAACACATATAATAGAATTACTTACTACAAAGGAGTTATAGACAATGCTACAAATAAAAATTACACGTTACAGAGAAATTACATTACACACAAGAGATTACATTTCCAAGTAAATCACATACAGTAGTATACAGTAAGCATTATTCTCACTTTCTCAAAAGTCTAATTCTACACGAACAAGAGAGTCGTGTGAATAAGAGCAGTGTCAATGGATTGTGATTTAATGGTCACTGACTACACTCACCAAATCCCTGACCCCTTGCTTTCAGTACTGCAGCAGATATCAGGGTGCCTTCCTCTCCGGACTGAAAGCCCTTTCCTGAAAGGTACCCTGGGAGTCGGAGTTTGCTGCCCTGGATGGGAGTACCCTGTAGAGGTGATAAGTACATGTATGAACAAAGAGCATTTTTGAAAGCGCACACAGAAAAAAGATACAAGTGAGATCAGGCTCAACATTGAGACCCTTCATGTATACTTTATTACAAAGACTTCCACCGGGTACAAGGGTTCAGGATGAATGTCAAAAGGAGCTGATAATATATGACTATACATTATAGCTTGATGTTTATTATAGTATGTTAATTGTGAGTGGAAAAGTTATTTTTATATCATATAGTGACGTGCAACAGTTGATGCCATAATTAATTCAAAACCCAGAGTCCTGAGAGCAGATTTGACTGAACAAGATAAAATATTTGTTAGTGAAAGGACATATTAGGAAAGAAAGGAGAGCTGGCTGTAATCACCGTCTAGTTGTTTAAAAGTAGACTGGAACATTGAAAGAGAGCAGTATGGCTTAGAGTTGTTAGTTTTCCACAAAGATACTGTCACACACACACACACACACACACACACACACACAAACATACACAAACCATGTGGTTAGTGTGTGGTATTCTGAGGCTCAATACCCAACTGAAATCAGGAAACACAGTCTGGGACTGCATTGTGTAAGCAGTAATCTTCTGTATAGACCCTTTCAAGAGAGTTCCATTATCAGCATCATAGTTGGCCCCACAAGACTTCCGTTTTAACATTCCATATGTTATCTTAATGCAGAGGAAGTAGATTGGGAACCAAATAGAACGTTCAAGCATTGTTTTTGTTTTTATTGTTGAAAGGGTCTATATGTGAAGTATACACAGTAACATTAACAGTGACAACTACAGATAGGGCATTTAAGAGTGTGGCAACAGCACTGATTTCAGTTGGAGAGCATTCAGCTGGTTAGTTTGGCGTCACTAAATCAGGCTCTTCCCCACGCTTGCTTATGCACTATACCTCTGAGGACGACCCCTGGCTTTCAAAGGAGTCAGATGATTTAAGAGGGGTGGAGGGTTTGCTGTTTGTCAGCCAGGGTTTATCATAATTGCGGGTTATGTGTTGGGTCTGTGAGGAACAATGGCAAATCAAAAGAAGACACAGGCATGGAGAGATCAAAGATACTATGGGGTGACACAGGAACACAAAAAACATAAACTGAAGTAAGGCTACTTGAGGAACAGCAGGAACAGGTAACAAAATGACAAAAAAAAAACACAACTACAGAAATGGCATAAATAAAGAAGACCGTTTCATGTCATGATGCACTTGGTTGGAATGGGTAGAGGAGACAGACAGTACCAGAGAGAAGCCTGCTTAACAAACACGGCCACGGTCACTCACCTTAGGGGTACTGGTCTGCGGTGGGTTGTGCTGTGCAGGACAACTGTGGCTGGAGTTGGACCGGTTAGGGGACGCAGCCCTGGACGACGGCCGTGATCTCCGGCCCCGGTAGCGGAAGCTGGCCATCACCTGAGTGGTGCCCTCTGGGAGGATGAACTTCTCCCGAAGCTCCACGTTCGTCCTGCCTTTCGCTACGGGACGAGATGCAGAAAATGAGCCCAGAGCAGGAGGAGAACAGAGGGAAATCAAATGAAATATTTTGGGAATATATAATGGAATTCATTTCTAGTGATTGAAAAATGAATTCAATTCAGGTCAATAATACCAATGAAATCAAGTCAAACACAGTGATGGGTGGTGTGGTAATGTGTGGTTCACATGAATAACATGCAGATGGTTCACATAACTGGTGCACAGCTGGCTTAAAAATGCACACGACAAACCAGCAAATAAATATAATTAATTCACAGAATGTAAACTAAGATTTGCAAAAATCACCTTTAATATGTCATGGTGGAAACTATGAACACTGATGCCACTGCAAGCTAAATGCAATTCATTTTGCATTTTGACTGCTTTGGAACATTGACTTTGACAGAAGCTTGGCATTATGATGCAATAGAAAAAAACATGGTTGATACTGGGGAAAAAGGTTGTAAATTCTGCCCCTATCCACCCATTTCACTATACTACAAGTCTTGTGTCTGTGCCGATCCCAAAAGTGCACCTGATTATAGCTAGTGTCATTATAAAGCTGTCCATTTGCCCAATCAGATGTGTCGAGCTCAGCTTCATCAAGAGGGGTGCTGATGAGGTAGGTGAGGTACAGTAGGTAGACTTAAAGGGAAACTCAATGTCCACAATCACATAGATCTCTGTTTCTCTAGAAGCTAGAGCAGTGCTGCCTAGCTGTTGGCAGAAGCGACTCAAGCTAGGTAGCACCGATTTTTTTAGCTTCGTTTTTTTCTTTCCCTATCAACAATACTCGGTGACCTGGAGAAACAGACATCTATGTGAGTTCTCCTTTACTGTAAGTAGATACTGTACAGGTGAAAGATACTGAGGGTGTCCCTTTGATTGTAGTTATGTAGTTACACTTTCTAGCCCCCCTAACTACTGATATCTGCATATCTAAAGAGATTGTCAAGCAACACTTCACTGCACTGTAAGAGTAACAAAGAGGCGCTCTAGCTCCATGGTTTAAGAGAACCTGAGAGACCCTGGCCTATAGCACACGGAAAGGTAAGCTGGCAGCAGAAAGTGAAGAGAAAACGGCATGCCAACAAAAGAAAAAAAGACCAGATACTGAGAGTGAGAATGCCAACATGACAGGAGGGGGTGAGATGTTTGGTTAGGAGGGTACCGTTCAGCATTGACACTCCAGTGCAGGTCCACCACACACACACACACAGACACACACGCATACACACATGTGCACGCGCAAGCACACGGAGATGCAGACTCACACATACCACTGGGATGGACCAAGGAGAGAAATTGTGAGAGGTGCCAACCTATAGGAGACTGAGTAATTGACGAGTTTGATTCCGAGCGCAACATTTTACTCCCGTGGTGATGAACTAGAAGAAACGACAGAGGGGGTCAGGTGACAGAGGAAGCAGGAGGAAATGTTAAGCAGGAGACAGCGCCGAAAAAACAAGGAAGAGAGAGACACACGCACACACACAGAGCTGTCCAGGGTAGTACAGGAATACAAGCACTCAGAAACAGCCAATCGAAAGTGCAGAGAAGAACATTACGCTTATGACAGCAGAGACAGAACCAGACATTCATCTAATCGAGGTTTCTATTTCATATCTGTTGCCTCTAAATGTAGGAGTGACCAAAGGCTAGAAGTTCTAATACATCGAGCAAGAAAAGAAAAATAATGGAAAAAGAAGTCATATTTACAATGAAGCAGTTTAAGAAAGACAGCTTTAGACCAACAGCAACAATTGAAAAAGGGAATAGGCAAGTTTGTTGACCGAGTTTGTACCTCGACAAGGGTCGTTCTTGACCAGGAACTCGTCCAGCGCCATCCAGCCGCCTCCCACCCGGACCATGACAGTGCTGCGGAGGATTCGGACCAGTCGGAGCTGCTGGGAATCCCCAAACTGAGTGGAGGGGGGAGGGGGGAGAGAGAGACCATGAGGATTCCAGGGTGTAAGACAGGACATCAGAATCAGAACAGCAACCAGCCCAAGGCCAAAAACTGAGCTACCCGAGAAACCAGAATTCTTAGAACTGCAAGTATTACTGCAGTCTGTGAAATTAGACTATAACTAAGTTGTATATATAATTATAACCTATTTAAATAAGTTTTTGTGTTTTGCCAATGTCAGCCAGATTGAGTGAGGAAATGTGTCTGTCACATGTATTATGTTCAAGTCTGGATATTGGATGTATAATTTGAGTGTTGACATTTTCTGGTTTCTCTTTCCTGGCACTCAGCTAAGACCACTGACTAAGGCAGAGCGACAATGCATTCAGCGAATGCTTCATTCCCATGAACACAAGCAAAGTGAATGGTCAATCCAACTGGTTGAACCACATGTGAGCAAGTGTTTTCATTTGAGTTAAGTGCCTAGCAAAAGTGATTTCACTTATCTCATTGCTCTGATTAAGCGTGTGATTAATCAGTTGTGAGAGGTAATCAAAAACATCTGTTGAAGATTTTTTGCTTCTACATTGTAACTTATAATTAGACAGTGTCAGACCACTAGAGTGTGCTACAACATAGCCTGGTCCAATGCAGAGCCAGGCTGTAGGCTACCACTACATAGAAGTGTACCACTACACATTAGTAAAGCTGGTGTCCACTAATTGTGTGAGACTATGGCTTGCCAGTTGGATATGGCCATGTGGCACTAAGTTCACAAAACAACATTTAAGGCCTCATGCTCACTGTAATAATAAAAAATAAAATGGGTCAATAAAAACAACAGAAAGAAAAAGCAGACACACACATATAATATGCCACAAACCAACAATACAGAAAACAGTCGCACTCCTCTAGATCTACGGTCAAAGTGCACACCACCAGATTTACAGAAGGATGTGTGGACACTGATGCAAACCAATGCAGCTACAGCTCACAGCTCATTTGCACACACTAGGGGCAAGGGCAGGAGCGGGGGGGGGGGGGGGGGGGGTACACGTGGGCTGGGGGGTGGGGTGGGGGAATGATTGGTATCCACTCTCGAGCCAACCACAAGGTAACAATCAAGATGACCAGAAGACTAAGAGTCCTCTGAATAGACATCTTTTCTTTTTTTTTTTTTTTTTAAGTGTAGCTCATCCATTCAAACATAGCTCTGAATGATATCCCATATAATGATTCAATGCCACTGGTGAATTTGGTGATCAGGTACAGTTAAAAAACAGACATGATTTTTGAAGAATGATCAGGATAAAAAAGTGACAACAAATGGCTTAAGAATGACCATTTACCAGGATACAGCTTTCCAACACTGCAACGTGTAGTTGGGAGTTTAGATTTTGATAGTCCCTGTTTGTTAAAGTCTCATCGGCGGAATAGGTGTCATGTAAGCATTGAACCAGACCAAACTGTTAAAAGAAGTGTTTCAGTTGATGTGTAATAGCAAGCTGAGCACAGACTGACGCACAGGACAAAAGAAGCTTGAGTTAATAAAGAAATAAAAAAGAAAGGAAGGAAGAATTTAAAAAAATAAAATAAAAAAAAAACTTTTTAAACATGGATTTCTTTACAAACTCAGTCAGGCATGAGCAAATTGTACATTTTTTATGAACAAAAAAAAATGAGCATCAGAAATCATCTCACAGCCCATGAGATCATGTGACTTAATGACACCTGAAATGTGACTCATACGTTTCATTTCAAGCCAGACACAAAAAAAATCAAATAAAAAAAGCTCATCCCACTGTCACAGCCAACCAAAACGAACTGAAAGGAAGAAGAAGATAAACACATTCAACAGAAACCTTTAGCCGCGTTTAAGCGAGGGGCTAACTGAGAAAGGGGATGGGTCGAGGGTGCACAAGCCGTAGTTAAGTCATTCCAAGATAAGTTAGGGAGAGTCAAAAAAAGGGGGAGCACATAAATCAGCATGGTGTGCACAAAAGCTGAGCCCACACCACTATATGGAAATGCTATCATTAGGGAGGGGAAAGGTAAAGGAACTCAAAAGCAGAAATGCCATTCCTGCACTAATGGCGTGTTGCTGTAGATCTCCTCCTGATCAACTCCTTCTACCACTGCATTTAACTAAAGTATCCCGTGACAGTTATCTAACCACATTCCCCGGAATTCAATATATCTCCCTTCTTTCCAACCCCCTTCATGTTGCAGCCACATAGGGACCCTATTAGCCTATAGCACATACAGTAAGTGCTTGAAAACTGGGGGAAATGCCAGTATAATGACTAATGTGGCTGTATTCACAATGAACACTTTCTCCACTACATGAAAGAGAAGACTGTGGACCGGAGAGGGTGACAGTCATCCATAACACATTCCCCCACCATAGTCTCTCTGCACTGCCCTGAGCACTTTCCCACACCATTCAGACTGAGGCTGCTCTTTCCTGCATGGTGCGTACAGGGTTAGAACTCTAGTCCCCAAGTACTGACTGACTCAGCCTGTCCCAGTGTTACTACGGATCTTTCCTCTAGCCAATCCGCTTCTGAGCTCGAGATCAGGGTTAACTATTAGAGGATCTGAAAAACGGGATTAAGTTAAAAGGCACAAACAGAAAATCACAGAGTGCAGTGTTGAGAGAGTGTGTATATACCTGATTTCCAAGGTAGAACTGATGAGGGGAACAAAAAGAAAAAAAAGAAAATTAGTCATTTGCTATAATAGGCACTCAAGACAGCACTTGACATTTCAAGCTATGTACAATAGGCCTGGAGAACAACAAACATGCAAACATGTTTAAACAATTATATGTTCACAGTGAATTCAATAAACTCATTTATCATGATCACTAAATCCAATTGTATGGCAACAATATTAAAGTGCTCAATGGCTTGTTTGGAGTTCACCACATGTTGTACTGTATTGTTAACTTTCCTCTGGAACTACTGATACCAGTAAGACTGGCCTCTAGGATGAACTCAAAACAGCGTAGTAAAAAAAAAATGTACTTTTTAATCACGATTAAGGTTTAATGCCAGAATTGAAGAGCAAATAACTCGGTTAAAGTTCATGTATTTCATTTTTCAGAGGCTATACAAGGTCCTCTTCTGACAAATCTCCCCTATCCTATTTCTAAAAGGATGAAAAAAAATCAAAGCCCACATTCAGTTGTGCTGAAGTCACTGTTTTGGCAGCCTTTTCCGTGTGGGGGCATACAGGTCCTGCTTCGTGAGATGGTTAACAGGGGTCAGTGGAAAAGCGCCAATTTTCCACACTTAGGGTTTGCCTTCCCGCTTTCACTAAAAAACAACCCTCTTTTCATCACCGTACGAGTCCGCGTGAGACACTGCATGGTGTTTGTGCTAGCCTCCCCCTGACACCCTGAATAAGGCAGGCACCGCATCCACCCCACGGGATTATGGCACTTCTCTTTGTAAAAAAAAAAAAAAAAAAAGAGCTGCAAGATCTCATTTTGTGCTTTGCTGTTTGGCACTGACTTGTCTCTATTCTGGTAAACTCAGGTTGCAGAGGTTGAAAGCATTGTTGCTACGAGATCAAAACATAACTGAAATGCGAACCATGAGGTCATGACAGGTGTTTAGCAAGACACGTACCCGGTACTTGTTCGCTCCGATTTGCTCCACTTGGAATCGTTTAGGGCATTTACATTTCGCCACTTGGCGAGTCACCTGCGCAAATTGAAGAGCAGAAACCACAGTGAAAAACAAATTCACTTGAAACAGGTAATGACGAGTCACTCAATGTTGGCACTTGGCTGTGAAAGAAATCAGAACATACTTCGTCTTCTATTTTATCTGCGTCTGTGAGGGGTTTGTAGGCATCTTTATTTGGATGAAGGGCAGCCACAAACTCATAATAGTCAATGTAGCCATCGCCGTCCCGGTCAAAGATGTCTGCAACGGCACTCATCTCCAAGCGGCTGGTAGGAAATTCTGAAAGATTTGGAAAGCAGTTTTAGTCATTCAGTGGCTTTAGGAAAACCTACTCATTTGATTAACCTCTGCTGGCAACACCCTTAGCAAGGGATTTTCAGCTGAAAGCTGCTGTGTTGGAACCATTTTTACAGAAAGGGTCAGGGAGTTCACCTTCCACTGCGTGCAGTGAGGCTTCACAGACTTACTGGAGGAGAGGATGCCTTCGATGAACTCCTGCCGGGTGACTTTGCCGTCCTGGTCTTTGTCGATGCGGCGGAAGAAATCCATCACCCGCGACTTCTTGTGGTTCATCCACCTCATGTAGCGTTTCCGCCACACATCAAAGTCAAAGTTGGCAAACTCCTTCAGCTGAATGGAAAGCAGGAGAGAAATAGTCAGCTTTACAGACCATACATCACTAAGGCCTTACTCACGACTACTCACCCCTTACACACTGTTAGCCACCACAATAAGAACTTTAGAACTTGTATATACTGTAACCTGCAAATACAGAAAATATTGTGTAGACAACACCACCCAGTTTACATAGTTAAAGCCTAACCTAAGCACCCAATATGCACATGACATGTATACTATTATACAATATTAGGTCCTGTCAAACTATTTATTCATTTCTGATCGGACAAGAGGCATTCCATGAGTGGCAATACAGCATCTCCAGACATGGCCACAGCCATGCTGATACCTACTACGACAGCCACTGTCACTCCTGCATTACTGCTTAAATAGTGTACTCTAAGTTGCAGAGGATGAAAAGGTCCGATTGATGAGGCTCACTGACCTCCTCCAGCCGGTCCAGAGCATCATTGAGTTTCCTCCTCCTGTCCAGGGCCAGGAGCCACACCTGCTGCCACTTGCTGACCAGCAGGTTGACCCGTGGGTTCTTGGTCTCCACCTGCGTCTGGGTCGCCGCAGTGTACATGGTTTGGGTGGGAGAGCGTTTCCCTAGAGAGAGAGAAAAAAACAAACAATAAACATCAAATCCCCATCAACATACAACGTACAGTATCCACAGTAGAAATAAAACCTCCAAAGGACTTTCTCTCTGAAGCATACAGTAGCTAATATGGATAGGTCAGTGAATCACTGATATATGCTGCAGACATTATGTACTAAATCTACATGCAGAAGTATCAGGATAGTACGAAGGGTAAACTTACTTCCTGGAGTGCGCCCTTTCTCCAGGACAGGTATGTGGGACTGTATGGCTGTTTCCGCTGTTGGCTTTCTCTTGTGGGTTTTGGTGACTTTATCCACATCAGGTTGCTTCCTGGTCATTTCCTCCATGAAGGCCTAAACATGGGGCAACATTGGAGTTTTTACTTCATGTATTCTCTTGATAACAACCTTCCAGATAGCAAGTGTTACTGTCAGAACTCAGATCAGTGCCAAAACTCAGGGTTAATCCCAGATCTGAATTAGTTGCAGTCTGAAGAACCAGTCAGTGTGAAGAACCGTACTCTGCATATTCTGCAGGTTTCACAACTAATACAATCAACACCAACTGATGCAGTTTTCATTGTGGACCCCATCTGAAAGGTTCTTTGGCTCCACCAACGGAGAACCGTCCCAGTGTACCTGATGTTCGGCGATGAGAGCTTTGACCTCCTCGATCTCCTGGGGCATGGGTTCCTTGTCCTTGGTGTTGAGGGTGGTCTCGGCCCACTGGAGCCAACCCAGCAAGTTCTCCACCAGCTCCTGGGTGCTCTGCAGCTCGCTGAGGGCCGCCGCCAGCCTCTGCTGGTGCTGCCGTGCCCAGGCCTGCACCTGGAGCACGAGGCAGAGCAACAGAACAGGTCAACATTGACACACGCTGACACAACCGAAAACTGAAAGGGCTAAAGAGACTTAATCGCGCAAACCAACCAACCAGTCAACCATCACAGTGATTTTGCATTCACAGAATGCAGCTCTGTTGGCTGAACTCTATGCACTTGAACAGACTTGAAAATGAAAATGAAAATGAACAAATTTACTGTGGGGATCTCAACACAGTCTACTGTAGCTGATCAGCCAGGTGCAACAATATTTCTACTTCCATCCAGGTGAACAGTGAATAGATTAAAAGCCATGACAAATACATATTTTTGTCTCGCATCATATTTTTGGACGTGAGACAAAAGTGGGCAGCAGTTCCAGCAAACTATGGCTACGCGCAAATCCGCGAACTGATCTGACCGCTACAGGTGCGGCCGCACCGGAAACCATATGCCCAGCAGACAGCATCACGGGCACGAGTCCCCGAGCGTGCACTGACCTCCTCGAACCGGGCTTTTATGATGGTGTTCCAGTGTTTGATGGTGGTGATGGAGTCTGGATGGCAGATGGACAGGATGGCCTCCCCCATAGTCGTGGCTTTGGTCAGGGCGACACGCTTCTCCTCTTGCTTCTTCATGAACTCCTGCAGGGGAAAGGAAAAGAAACAAAGAGGGGAATGGTCTCCATTAGTCCTCTGGCAATACATACGGTGGAGAGGAGGGGAGGGGGGCGGGTGGGGGGGGGGGGGGGTTGAGTTACGCTCATCAGCCAGCAGGCTTTACTTCTGTCCGGCCCAATTACCCACACAGAGCAAAAACATACAATGTGCGATGACTAGTATGTGCAAAGCCGTGGCCGACTGGTTTTGATTCAAAATATGAGATCGTGCTTTGTGGAATGTAACATCTCGAAGTCCTGCTTTTGGCAGGCAATAGTTAATAAGCCTCGAGTCGGAGAGCCATGTATGGCATTTCAACTCGACTGGCAGGCAGGAGAGAAAGAAAGAGAGAGAGAAAGAGATGGAGGCTGTCAGAATGTCTGCAGTTCATTCTGCATGGTTCTAATCTCAAAAGAATGACACTCAGGGTAAACCATACACACATATTCTCTACACGCACTATTTATGTGAAGGAAAAGAATTGCATGGTACAAAAAGATACCTACTTTTATCATACTTGTGTCTTGGACAATGATGCAATAACAGTAAAATATATTATGCAGTACAAGATAAATGAAAGCTAAACATAGTCTTAACAGCATATAAATTATCATGACAGGAGCAGCAAACATAAGGTTAAATATACTATCTTGATTGCTTGTGATAGACTACATTTCCCCAAAGGGAGCATATCGTTTTTTTAAATAGAAAAAATATAGAAGCTGACACCAGCTCATGAGTGCATGTCATCAGAAAGATAGCACGGGATCAGCTTGGCTTCACAACCCACTGACCGCTAAGTTCACTGAGGTTGCACCCTCACTCTGTTAGCCTCGCTGAAGGCCTCTCCCTGAGGAGAGCGCTTTTCTGGAATCTTCTCCTGGCTGCTGCAACTACAGTGTTTCCCCAGCACCCCCCCTTGTCTCCAGCCTATTCTCTCCCTCCCTCTCTAGCCGTGGAGAGTCATGGACGATTGCCCTTGCCTTGTGCTGCTCGATGAGAGCTTGCAGAGCCTCCTCGTCGTCGGGCAGGCTGCCATGGAAACGCAGACTCTGCTCGGCCTCGGCCAGCCACTCCAGCAGGATGTGGACACTGGAGTGGAACTCCTCGGCCTGTGGGGGAGGCGCGCGCACACACACACACACACACACACACACGCACACACACACACACACACACACACACACACACACGCACACACGCACACACACACACACACACACACACACACAGACGCAAATGTTTGAGATGAAAAAGGGTCGACTTCAACAGAAGAAATGAACTATCTTGGCTAAACAAGAAAGTTTGAATAAATACACAGAAATTGTGTATACAATAATACAGAAATTGTGAATAGATCAAAGACAACAGTAAACCAGGACAGTACTACTAAACACACTGCATATGCAAGCACACACACACACACACACACACACACCAGCTGACATACTCGTACTTATACTTATATATTTATATAATATATATAAAACTCTGAAGTGACCCATCTTTTGTTGCCATGTCTGGCCAGTATTGATGTTGAGGGAGGAGGGTTTTACCTGACAGAGAGCCTGCTCCAGGCGGGTCTGTTTAGACACGGAGAGGGCGCACACCGTGTCCCAGCGCGTGCCCAGCTCCTGCATTTGAACTTTGACCCAGGACGAGTCATCAGTGCTGCTCTCGATGAGATCCCGGGCCGAGCGCTTCAGGGCCTGCACACTGCCCGTCCTTTTGCCCAGCTCCTTCTGAAAGACCTGCACACACGTGTGGACACACATGATATTACAAATGAGCTCACAAGATCTCACAAGCTGGCTCACAAGATATTCACTCACAATGATTCCTGTTATAGTCCTGGACAGTTTATGAGTCTGTGATAATAGCTGAGGCCAGAAAGTTCCTTGTAAAAGAACTGCAGACAATTGATGTCATTACTGCAGTTGTGCAGTTAATCAAATGGCGACGAAGCGAGAAAGCCCTCCAAGAATCACATTCAGCTAGTTTCAGTACCGAGGACTATATTCTGGCACGGGAGTAGAAAAATGGCCTAAATCAACATTGATAGTAAAGAATTTGCATTAATAAGCTCAGACAGGCTGGAACATGTTCCCCCTGAACCTCCAGCACAAAGCCCCCCCCCCCCCCCCACCCCATCCCTGGGGGGGATGAGTTATGATCCAACATGAAGTCATCCTCACAGCTCAGCGAGGCTCAAGTGCCGGGTGACTAAAACGAGGTCTGGTTTCGGCCGGTGACTAAGACATCCTGCCAGCTCGACAAACACCTCTCCTCTCTCCTCTCTAATTGAAACCAGCATGTTTGTCACACTATCCACTTTCTATCTCTCTAACAGCCGGGGGGGAGCAAATGACCAATCTGGACGATCTGTTTTTAGACCCAGTCACTTACAGTAGCGACTGTTTTTCATGTTTGCTTTCCTCTTGCCTACGGACATGTATGGCAGAACACAATGAAACTACATGGCTAGCAGTATAGGTCTGTTGGTGTGTATGGGGAAGTGTTGCAAGGGGAAAATGCTTCCTGAGAGGGGCTGACCGGAACAGACATGAGCCTGATCTGGCGTTAGGTGGCCCTGAAGTGGCCCTGAAGCGGCCTTGACCTGCTCCGTGGACAGCTGCTATCTGGCCATCCTGTCTGTCCATCCTGTGTCCTGTCTGCTTTGTATGGCAGTTGTCATGGAAACGCACACGATGTTCTATTTTATAGTCAGGATGGGATTGTTTGCGCAGGAAGTCACGTCAACATAAACAGTATTCTCAGAGGTACTGGGCTCCATCAGTGCGGTCAGCTGTGCTCTGCGCTGTGTTCAACTGGACCACAGAGACCTGAGCTGCCAAGTCCAACCATCAGTCCACTATACAAGCTAATGTGACTGGAGATTCTGGATTCCTGGCCTTGCCCCACTGTACCTTGTGGCTGTCGATGAGATTCAGGACCAGGTCTATGTCTCCGTGCACTGGCTGGTCTTCAGCAAGCTGGGGCTCCACTTTGTAGAGCCAGTCGATTAGAGCCTGCAGGGCATCCGTGAACTGACCAGAAAACAGCAATGCCTCCTCCAGCTTGTTTTGTCTGGAAGACAAGGGAACACAGCATTAAGCCAATGGGGCTCCCACAGCAGTAATGAGATTTGAGAGAATGTCTTCTAGCGCCACCACACTTGAATCTCATCTCAAGACAAAATACATTCATATGTAGATTTGTTAATCTGGGATCAGATTGACCATACAGCCTGTGGTGAATTAGGTTAGGGAGAGTAATGAGAGATGCCTGAACAACACCCTGCAGATCAGCACTCTGGCTGCGAGCTCATGTATTAATGTGGGTCAAATCACACTCGTGTGCAGGGTGCAGCTCAGTTTGGTCTGGTAAACAATGCCAAGTGTCAACTGGCAATCCTGATGAAGGCCATCAGTGTACACATTGGTGTGTATGTAGTTTAAAGAGAAAGGAATGTGCAACTCTTCATTAGTAAACAGTGGCAAGACACCAGAGCAAAGCTGCTGTGGAGCACAACTGCATCGTGTGTAATTGTAATTTACTACTGAGTAAGGCCTACATATGCCAGAGATGGTAGGGGGGAGTTATTTCACTCAGGTCCGTAGTGATTCATTAAGATTCACAAACAGGAACAAATGTAGCCAGGATCTGAGACAGGTCTGCCAAACGCGGTAAATGGACCAGATCCGCTCCAACAGCCGCCTCCTCACCTCTCCACGGATTTGCCGCACACAGTGTCCCATTTGTCCCGGAGCTCGCTCAGCATGTCGTCCAGTTTGGTGAGGTCGTCCTGCTGGGTCGTCTTGTCCTTGAGGGCACGGCCCGTGCGGGTGGTGGTATCATACACAGAGTGCTTGCTGCCCAGGGCTTTCTGGAACTCCTGTGGGATGGCATGTAAAGAAAAAAGCAAGATGGTCAGTCAGTTCACATAGAAGATGGTCATTTTATCTGTTCAATGCAAGTGACAACAGAGACGCAAACCACATTTTGTAACTGCACAGGGGAAACAAGAAATCCATGCGTGTCATTAAAAGTTCATGTCAGTTTCCTGCTGCCCTTTGGATTCATATTCTAATTTCTGGGATAGCTCTATTCCTTTGTGTTAGAGGAGAACATTCCAGAGGACAAAAGCAGAGATAAATTTCAGAGATTTGTTGATGGAGTCGCGAGTGAAAACCGTGGGGGGTATAACGTTTCACCATCATCTCTAATCTGCCCGGATTAGAGGTATCCGAAATCGAAAACGTCCATTACTCACTCTATACGTGCAAGGGATTACAATAAGGATTAGTGAAAGTGCCTTGCCAAGTGCTGAGACATCATTAGAGAAACACACTCACTGCAGTCTTAAACATCACAAACACTGAACAGAGTGTTGCAGGCCCTAGCGGCCGTCCCAGCAGAGTAGGGATATAACCGAGGGCACCTGCTTTATAAATCAAACGGCAGCGAAAAAATCCCGAACGGCGTGCTCTCAGACAGCTGCTGCAGTCGTGATTCACAGCTCTGACAAATGATGGTGCTACGCGCAGCTGTCTTTCACATGCTCGCAAGGAGCTGCTGAGTCCTGCACATGAGCCAGCTTTCATCAGGACCTCAGGAGTCTGGATTTTATTTATCACCTTGGATGGGTTGTGTGTATGTGTGTGTGTGTGTACATGTAAGCATGTGTGTGTGTGTGTGAATGTATGTGTGTGTGTGTGTGTGTGTGTGTGTGTGTGTGTGTGTGTGTGTGTGTGTGTGTGTAAACGTGTGTGTGTGTGTGTGTGTGTGTGTGTGTGTGTGTGCATATTTATATAAGTGTGTGTGTGTGTGTGTGTATTTTGGGGGATACGGATCTAATTGGGTGGCTTGGGTCACCTTGTGTTGGGCCAACTGCGTCTTGATCTTATCGGGATCATTGGCGATCTCTAGTTCCGAGTCCAGATTCTTCTCCGACTCCTCCAGCCACTCCGTCAGTTTGTTCCAGTTTTCATGGAACTAGAAGGGAAAAGGAAATGAGACTGTCAGTTTTATTTATTAACCGCTGCATTACGTGGTATTCTGCTCTTTTTTGGCATATATACCGAGCTCCATGAAAGCTTCTTTTATTTTCTCTTTTTTTAAATAACCCACAAGACTCAGCCTCCACGATTCTGATGAAATACCTTTAGCAAAACTCTGTCACTCAACACAACAAATAACAGCTGAGAAAAATATTTCAGATTTTTACTGGCAATGAACTGGGTGTAACACAAAACCCACAGCTAGCGGAGGACACAGTCTCCACGGTCCATTTGAGAAGATTTGTAGATCGATGGTGACCTTTGACCCCCCTCCCCTAAACTGCCCTGACGTCCCAATGCGCCCCACGTTGCCAATTCCACCACTATGCCCTCTACTCCACCTGTTTGGCGCGCTTCCTGGCATCGTCCAGCAGGCGTCCGCGCTCCACGGAACGCTGGACCACCTTCTCCCAGCGGCCCTGGACGCTTAGCAGAAGGTTCTTGATCAGCACCACGTCCTGCTTCTGGCTAAAGTACTTCAGGTGTGTGCCTGTCTTGTCCAGCTCGATGATCTGCTCGCGGTGGGAGTTCACCTCAGTCACAAACACCTGATGGAAGACACGGGCGTGGTTGGCTATTGAGCAGCCCACAGTGCAATTTGCCATTTAATCTGAATAAATCCCTGACCAATTAGTTTAATACACAACAAACTAAGAAATGGTCGTCATGGCGGCCAATTGATGTGGCAGAGATGGACAGCAAGCAAATGGTGCGTGAGTGCTCCTCATCAGGAATGGAAAAAACTAATTCAATACTAAATGCCTCTGGAATATGATGAGGTCATTTACAGTTGCAGATTGCAAACCAAATTACCTTACATAATGCAATCAAACAAGATAAACTGCTAAGGGAACAAATCTGTCCAACCCTGCAGTGCTTGCAGGATTGTATGATTAACACTGGTGCTGTATAGTTCTTATATATCTCTTTTTTTCCAGTTTTTCCTCCTTAGCTCCTACATATGATGCATGTGCATGTCAGAGGCATATAAATACTTTGTGCTCGTCGATCTGGAACATGATGGTCTCCAGGATGAGGGAGGCGGGGGAGGCCATGGTGAGGGTCTGCTCGGCCTGCGTCAGCCAGTTGATGAAGTCCTGCAGGGAGTTATGGAAGTCCGTGGCCATGACCAGAGCCTCCTCCAGTTTCATCTGCAATGAGAGAGAGGGATAGAGAGAAAGAGAGAGAGAGAGAGAGAGTGAGACAGAGTCAAAGAAGAGGGAGAGAAGAGAGAGAGAGAACCATCATCGTCTGGGCAAGGCTTGCCGCCACACGCTAGTGCTAACGTCTGCCCGTCTGCTGACCCCGTGGCTCTGGCAGGGAGCGGCGCGTCTGCTCCGTCCAGGCCCAACGCATCCGTGGACGGGAACGAGGGGGAGTGATGCGTTGCAAGGGCACATCCCGTGCAGCTGCCATAATTGGATCTCGGTGCTTTGATTCAATATGTGAAACTGTAACTCATTCTCGTTTCGCGGGCCGTTGTCGGGAGTAAACAACGCAGGGTTCGCTTGGAGCGCGAAACGAAAAGAAGGGGATTGCGTAGTAATCCCATCATTTTTAACTGACAAGGAAGGGAAAAAAAGTCTCGGTGAAAGATGCAATCCAACATAAGCACTGTGCTGATGTATTTAGCCGACTCCAGGATTAGGTTTGGAGTGGGTCCCAAACCTCGGTAAGTACATGTTTTCCTTTATGTGCGGCGTCAAGTTCTCCTTCTAGGCCGGCCTGCTGTGGCGGACTCCAGGGTGGCCATTCGAAAGTGCACTGATTCACATTCCAGCACCCCCCCCCCGTCCCAGGCCTTCAACTGAGCACTAATCCCCAGGGTAAACACGTAAGTGACATCACCCCCTCAGAGAGAGGCTGCATTAATAGCACTGTGAATGTGAAGTGACTGTGAAGTCACTTTTCCTTTTGGACCTACACAGGCGTGACCCACACCCTCTGGCCACTCCTCACCTTTTTCTCGGCCACTTTGGCCTGCACGGACTCCCACTTGTCCTGCAGGTTGCGGAGGTCCTGTTCCGTGTTGCTGTCTTGGCCCTCGGGCGCCATGGCGACCAGCTGTTTGCCTTTCAGCATGAGCTGCTGATAGACGTCTTCTTTGCCCTCCAAAGTGCTGCAGAGCTCCTATGATAAGATGATAAGAGCAAAACCCTGATTAGATCGGACCGGCCTTTGTGTAAACCAAACATTTTCATCTCAGTCAAATCAGCGCTTGTAAACATGGGCACTGGACGTTGGACAGAATCGCTGTCCAACACTGATGCTGCAATTTAAACAGTGATATCAGCACTAAAATAAATAATTTCTGCTCTGTGGCTGGACCGTGATGTATTGTGTTTCAGCACATAACACAAGAGAGGACGTGCCCGGAGTACTAACACAGGCAGGCTTGTCCACCCACACACACGCAAACTGGGACTGTGAGACTTCCAATTCTGAGATAGCTGCTGCACTTTGTCCATAATTGGTGTTAAAATGGAATCTACCCATGACTGTCTTATATTACTGAGACTATAGCGTGGGTGGAGGGGGTGGAGGTGTAAACACTGCAGTGTGCCAAGAAAATTTAACACCGAAAAGTTTAGCTCTAATCATCCATATCCGTGACATTTTTTTTTACTTGTTTATTTTTTTTTACTCCTGACAGACTCATTAACGGGACCTGCTTTTTGTTTGTGTGGTTAGTCATCACCACCCACAAACACAAACACAAACATAAACACAAACACGGAGAGGCGGCGGCTGCGTCTGCCATCTGCATGCCGTCTTTCATATTCCTTAAAACCCGCACCAGATGGGCAGTAAGCTGCTCCCGCGCCGTGTCTGGTAAGCCTCCCACCGCCTTTGATGCTAACAGCTGACGTTCTGTGTCTTTCAGCCACTGCTGCATGTCTTCAATCTCTCCATGGAAACCCTGGGCCTGTAACACAGAGGGGGAGGGGGGGGGGGGGTGTCAGTGAGGATGGGGGTGGTGAGTCACAACAATGGGCTTCGGTCTCTCGTTGTGCAGCCATGAGGGATGATGAAAAGACTTCGCTCTTAAAAAAATGATGTATGTCTGAGGTGTTGGCTCTGCAAGTCGAAGTTAAGGCCTAAAAAGGTTGGATATGTCTGAGTGGTGTTACATTAAACAATAAAGTCTGCTTGAGACTGTTTTCAATCAGAAAATGCACTCAAATTGCAAATGCTATATGGCAGCATGCATGACAATGTTCTATTTTAACCTGGGCCGGTTGTATTATTGAATTATTGTTTTCATTGAGAAACTATTTATGTTGCAACATTCTCCATCAAATGCACTACAGGACATTTAAAAATGTGTCTGCAACTTATAAATCATCTTCTGACTCAGTAATTATATATTTTTGGCAAACTCGCCAGATAGATCAACATCCCAAGAAGGTTTTGATACTTCGATTTGGACTCTTATATGCTGTCAAGCTGTCTTGTTTTTCTGTCCATAAAAAATAATAGCAGCACATTCTTGATAACAATCCCCTTTTAAGTTTTTTTTTTTCAAACAGAAAGTGTCTGAAAAAATAGCTAATATCGCTCATCAAGTTTACATCAAAAGCATTCCATTTATTGTCAAGGTAGTGAATCAACAGTAAGGATGAGGCGTCAGGGTACTGAGGAGAAAAAATAGCCTGAGGCAAACTCCTCTTTTCCCCCTAAGTATTCTTCATCATTTTGAGACACCCAAATTCTTTCACTCCTGTGGTGAACAGCATCAATCACAGCTCGGTGAGTGTAAGTAAAAGCCATGCTGTCAGATTCCTTATGGTTTGCCAGCAATGTGTACAGTGTGTGTGTGTGTGTGTATAAGTGCAAGATGGATGCCTGTGGGCTCATGGGAAGTTCACTGACCTGAAGTAGGGCACTGTCCAAGAGGTGCCTCCTCTGCTCTGTCTTTTCTAGAATGTTCTTCCAACGCTGGTCGAGGTTATCCAGTTTGCTCTGCAGTCCGCGGGCTTCCTCACCTTCGCTGGAGGCCACGAGGTCGTTGCCAGCTTTGTTGACCGCCTCCACCGTGCTCTGGTGGGCCAGGACATCATTCTGCAACACCTGGGAGCAAGTATGACAAAGGCATCAATACAAACATCCACAATGCCACAACCTCCATGACTTTAGCACTGTACATTAAAGTCATATGCAGTAATTGGACACTTTTTTACAAAGTAATGACTGAAGTTGATGACAGAAGCCATACATAATTGGTCTCAATTCATTCCTCCGGGAGATCGTGCTATTAGCTGCTAAATTAAAGCCAACCACTCGGAGCCCAAACCCCAACTGTCTGTGAGCAGTAACAACATAATTGCCCGAGCGACATGAGGACAGATAAGCTGAAGGTGATGGATGAGTGGTTGTGATGGCAGAGACGGCTGCTTACGTGGTGCTTGGCGAGCTCGATCTCGATGGCCTTGGGGTCTCCGCTAGCCTGCCGCTGCTCATTCAGCAGGCCCTCGGTCTGCATCATCCAGGCCAACAGCTCGTCCAGTGCATGCTGGAACTGCCCCAGCGCCAACAGCGCCCCCTCCAGTTTGTGCTGCAGAACAGAAAAGGGACCAATAAACGTACGCTTTAAATCATAGGGTTTGGTTTGATTTATCTAAAACTATTTGAAAAACTAGTTAATGTCATGCTATGTTTTATACGTAAATATAATAACAAAATGTAAAATGCATTAAGCACAGTGATAGCTAAGACATGTGATCTTCATCTATGACTATCGTTTTTTTTAAAACAAGACATGTTTCTGGGACATATTTGGTTTGAGGGACTGGGTGCTGACCTGGCGGTTGATGGCCTTTTTGTCCAGGTTCTCCCAGAGCATCTTGAGCTCGCCCATGGGCTCCTGGATGGCACTGCGATCTGCCTCCTCCACCACCTTCTTCAGGAGCAGACCCGCCTGGTGGTTCAGCCGCTCCATCTCAATCTGGAGCTGGTACGTTTCTGATTTGAACTCCTGCGACACACACACACACACACACACACACACACACACACACACACACACACACACACACACACAGCACAGAGAAACACCCACACAGACGTACATACACAGATCAATTGTCATGCCAACATAATGATTGCAGACCACAAGGCTACGACCAGGTGGTAATGTGTTCCGTGCAACCTGCACACTGTTGGTAAGAGGCTCTTTTAAGCGACGCACAATAGCCTTCCCTCTACAGACATCAAAGGGCACAATATAAATGCATCTGCCTTTTATCGTTTTCCAAAAGGGTTCTGACACAGCCGCCCTGTTACGAGACCTTTCTGATATTCATCGGGTGGAGAACATGAATTGGTTATCCTTCATATAAACACAGCCCACTTTTCATCTGCTAACTGTCTCTTTTAACCAAACTGTGCATTTAAGCTCACTCAATCTATGTCCTGTCATACTGGACCAAATAACTCCAAAGTCCTCATGACATACTGGTCAAGAATTACTGTGCAAAGGCATAGGTTCATCATGTATTCAGTAAACACACACAATGACACAAGAATGATAATGATGTACCTTGAGCTCATCAATCTGCTGTTTCACCGTCTCCAGGTCAGTGCCCACTGGTGACATACTGTCCAGTTTGTTCTCCAGGATGTCCACCCAGTCAAACATGCCCTGTGGAGGAAGTCAGAGGGGGGAGAGGAGATGAGGAAAATAGAACACCGACTTTAAAAACACAGACTTGTGCTCTTTATGACCCCCAGTGCACACCTGTATGGCTAACAATGGAGGACACACAGAACTGAGACACACCTTACGCTGTTTACACAATCAAATGGGTACTGGTGTTCCAATGGAGCCTTATAGTATTTACTTTAGGCTTTTGTATGAATATGGTCAGCAAACAGAAGGCGATAAAAAAGAACTGAGCATAAGGGAAAAAGCCTGACTATATATATATATATATATATATATATAAGCATCACATCACATAACAACCACATTTGGGAGTGCCAGTCTAACAGGGTGCGCCCTCTCTCCGATCAAAAGGCCCATTCTGAAGCTATGACGACGTGTCTGTGACATTACAATATGAATGACATCAGTAGCCCAGTGGGGGGTTAAAGCTTACAAAGAGACACACGTGCGTCCTGTCCCTAAAGGCCCCCATTTGTTCACATTATAAAAATGCAGACAAATTAGTAGCCATTTCCCTTTTCCGGTGACTAAGCTTGAGTCAGGACACTCTGACTAGGAGAAGTCAGCCAGCATTACACCGTGGAACGTAAATATCACTGTCATATAACACCATGAGTGCTGACACAAACACACACACACACACACACACACACACACACACACACACACACACACACACACACACACACACACACACAGTAGCACTAATGGTGAAGAAACACCCCTCATCATGTCTGCTAATGGGATCTAAATGTCTTCTGGATGACTGTGGGCAGGGGGGTGGGCCGTACCTGAAGACCGTCCTGGAACTGCACTGCAGCCTGCATGGCCTCCTCCAGCCGCTCCATATGCTCTCTCCACGTCTTATTCAGAGTCTCCCACGCAGAGTTGACCTAGCACAAACGCACACTCGTTAACTGATTCACTGATAATTGACTAGAGAGCTTTCAGTGACATACGACTGAACGCTTGCATCGACTCATTAGAAAATGTGATATACGTTTCAAATACAATAGATACAAATACAAATACAAACCTTCTGCATAATGGTATGATTATAAGAATATCTGGGTTCTATTTTAAAGTCATTTTCTTATGTCCTTTCCCAATTTCATTCCCAAAGATCATTACCTCATCAATGCTCTTCTTGATCACAGGCTTGTCCGGTTCCCCACAAGCTGACATAAGTTCTGCCCCGAGGTTCCGAACAACATCAAGTTCTTCCTGCAGTGCATCAATTTCCTCTCTGAAACCCTGCGCACGCGCACACACACACACACACACACACACACACACACACACACACACACATACACACACACACACACACACACACACACACACACACACACACACACACACACACACAATACCATGAATGTAAGAAATAACAGTATCATATCATATCAGTAAGTACAGATTTTTATATTGTATATACAACTGTATTGTTACATTCTGTACTTTAAAGTAAGAACATATTATGAGCCTATTAACTAGTCACTAGGAACTATGGACTTGTCATCTAATCCATTTTTTGATTACACAAATATTGCATAAAACATGCATATGGTTGGAAATAAACATCTGCAAGATAAGTGGCACTGCTCAACAGTGGGAAAAAAATACTACAAAGAGTGACCAGGTGTGACTGAACACTGAGTAAGTGAGGTGTAACCAGCCGTGGCCTACTGGGTTTTGGACTTGTAACCGGAGGGTTGCCGGTTTGAACCCCGACCAGTAGCAACAGCTGAAGTGCCCTTGAGCAAAGCTCACTGCGTGTGGTGCAGCTCACACAGTGAGGTGAAACACATTAGTGTGTGCTTCACCTCACTCTGTGTTCACTGTGTGCTGAGTGTGTTTCACTAATTCACGGATTGGGATCAAAAGAGTATATATACTTATTCTTTTCCTACCTCCACTGACTCCTGTTGCTGTTTGACGATGGAAGGGTCGACCCCTGGCTCCTCCTGCTCCCGCAGCAGGTCCTGGGTGTCCTTGATGGTGACGATGAGGGCGCAGTGGTCACACCAGAACTTCTCGGCCAAGTCCATGACGTCCAGGAGCTTGGCCTCCCTCTCCTCCACCAGGGCTTGGATGTCGTTCCAAAGGAACACCATCTGGTCCAGCTTGTCTTGCACGGCTTCAAAAGGCGACCACAAAACCACAAGCATTTCACTCCCGAGCTCACGTTTGGGGACACATAATCGGTGAAATTGAATTTAGTCCCTTCTCCTATTACATATCATTTGATCTGGGTCTGTGATTAGGCCAGAGCCAAGACACCGAATGAATGAAAGGAACCCAAATTACGTTTACAGACTAATATCAATGAACACTAGCTGCCGAGTTAAGGTTATTTTATCCAGAAGGGAGTATACATTTCATCAGCTCTACCGTTCCCTAAGAATCAAAGCCAAGGCCCCAGCACTTTCTACAAATGATCTCAATAAGCCGGCCAGACAGAATCCACACACACAGAGTAAGTTGTTGTGACACATTTTGTACGGGGCAGCAAACACGCTCGGACGTACCTTTGGCGGAGATGTCCTTGTCGGCTCCCTCAGAGCGAGCGATCATCTCCTCGCCGCGCTCCTTGAGCGTGTCGTAGGATGGCTGCAACTTCTCCAGGTCCACCGTCAGCGCCTTGTTCTCGCCGATCTGCTCGCGGATCTTCTCCATCTCCACCGAGATGGACGGCGGTTGGCGGAGGCGCTCGGCGATGCGCTGCAGTGACTCCAGCATGGGGTCGATCTTGTCGTGGAACTGGGGGACAAGCAAGGACAACACGTCGCAGGTCAGCAGACAGCAAGAAACAGGAAAGTGGATGGGAGATAACGCAGTCAGTTTCACATGCATTTTTACATTTTATATTTTATATTTTTATATTTTATATGCATTATGTTAACAGGCAACATGTCTCTACAGGCTAAGGTTTGTCTTTCATAACAAGGCAGATATCTGCATGTATTTAACATGCTTTCACAAACACAAGATAGCAAAGGGCAATTCCATGCAAAGGTCAAAAAGTTGTGCATACGCAAATAGAACTGTTGTTAAAATCTTCATTTAGGTCTATATTGTATTGTTTGTAACTGATCTGATTGAATTTGATGGAGAATTACACTCTTTTTACATCATAAATACGGTGTGCAACCATACAGAAACAACATTTTTCACATGGTAATATTATACATATTTAAAAAGTGGATTAATGGACCCAAGGTTCAAACAAATTGTGTCATTTGACAAATTCCAGATTGACAAGGGAATGGTAGAGCAATGTCTATGCTCAGCTTGCCTTTAAGAGCACAACTTACATTTGTAAGGCTTTTGTTTTTAAGTCAGCAAGTTCCATGGCCATGTCACATCCATAACGTTTTATAGGAAAAGTTTATGCTACACATACAGTGTTGATGCGACAATGTCCATAGTGTCTGTGCAAAGCTGATTTATATCAATGTAAAGTGTGATGACCAAATTGTGCCCCTTTCTTACTTTTAAAACCTTTAATGGTGCGTTATGGATGTGACGTTATGGATGTTACATAATGTGAATTTACAAGACTGGAGACTTTATTATACCTCAAAGCCGATAAAATGTCTGTTCTGGTGGCATGTCAGTTTCAACGCATTTCACCTTAGTGTTTACAATTGACATTTCAAAGATTATTAGGTTGATCAAAACCACAGGGAGGCCTTGCCTAACCATTAGCAAAACAAACATAATTTTAAAATACCTCCAGTGATTAGCCTAGCCATAGCCTATTTTCAAGTGGCCTAATAACGAAAATCTGAGCGATTATCTTCCTGTAACTGTCATACTGTTGTTGTACAGTAACTGGATTATCGTGTTAGCTGGTGAAGATGGCTGACTTTGCAGCTGGAGTTAACATAGCAACCTCCTTCTGTTGCAGATCTGTTCAGCCTGCCGTTCACGTCTGCTTAACACAGTTTAATTTTAAATGTGACGCATTTATATGCCAGCATTTGAAGTGTCAGGTCCTCTGTAGCTAATACCCACAGAGTAACATAAGTAAAGGCAGCAATCAACTATTGATTGACACAAAATATGACCGCCTCTCAGTCCTGCATATTCTCTTCGCAAAAATAAATCACGCTTGTCAATTTGTCTCCATTTCCTACTCCTGCAACTCATGTGCATGTAAATGAGTGTGTGCATATGTGAGTTTGCTTTTGTTTATAAGTCATACTGTATATAAGTATAATCTCTCACAAAAGTGTGTCCATTTCATGTCACATCCATAACGCTGATAAAATGCCTTGTATTCTTAGGATGAAATTGATTATATGAAATTTGAGGATTTCTCAGTATTCAGAGGACAGAGGTTGCATTAAAAGTTATGCAAATGAATTCACTGATACTAATTTTGCCCCCACTCTAAGGCATTTTGTTTACCAATATGAGTCCAATTGTCACATCCATAACGCTGGAACTGCCCCAAAGCAAGCACTAAACAATCACCTAATTTGTACAATTCATTCAAACACACCATGACCATAAAGATTTAACTGATCATATTATGTAGACAGGAAATATAAATCATTTTTCGGTGTGAGTCTATAGTCTACAGACTATAAAGCTTCACTGCTCTACTGGGTTAGGCTATTTTTCAGAACCCAAGAGCAACTTGGAGCGAAACCTACAAAGTTGGCATGCACTGCAGAAGTCTAGGGTTTTTCTTCACTCTTTTCAAAGGAAGGATATGACAGATATTTCCTTTTTGCACTCAAGCAAGAATCTGAGAGTCAATGGTCTATGATAAGGACACTCCATCAGGGGTTTTTTTGGCAGCGGTTATCACAAGGTGTTGTCATTATGTTGGGTGGTCATCAAACAATCCCACAAAAAACTTGAATGGAAACTTTTTAACTTCACTCAGCTGTCCTACGATAAAGCCCATGGCCCTTGATAAGAATCCATGAACACACCGCATGCCAGAGACAAGACTAGCTCTCTAGCCAAATGCCCAATCTCACCTGTTTGGTCTTACGTTGGACATTAATCCCAAACAAATTTACAGAAGATAGACAAAAAAAGAATAATAGTCAGATGACAAAAGCCAAACATATAGCCAAATAAAACATATGTAATGAGAAAAGATCACTCCATCAACAATCACTCCTACAATGAACTCAAAAGTAAAATGGATGTGACTGCAGTTAAGTTAAAGTTAAAGTTACGTTAAGGCTCATTTAAGGACAGGTTGGCAGAAGTGTGGTCACCTGTGTGGACTTGGAGATGGCCTCGTCCAAGGCTCCGGCCCTGTGCTTGACATCGGCCTTCAGCTGGGCGTACAGCTTGTCGGTGGCCGTGTACTTCTCCCTGATTGGCACGCCCTCCACTGGGCTGAGCTCCAACAGCTGAGGCCCTGTCTTGTTCATCTTGTCGATGTGAGGCTTGTGCTCAGCGATCAGCTCACGCATTTGCTGAGGAGGAGGTGACCATCATTCATCATTATCATCTTCATTACCGTCATTACCATAACCACTCACATTGTCATCAACATTATCACAAACACTGGCTTTTCACCCACACACCCTAAACATTCAAACACACAATGGCACACAAATTACTGTACCACACAACCATTACCTGCAATAACATTAATTATTCCTGTCTTCTTATTTTTCCTTTATACCTCTATAATGCTCAGTGTACACACTATAATTGTTCTGTCCATACTGACAAATAGAAAAACATTTATCTGTATGTAGATCTGATGTTCATCAAAAAAAGTCTGTTTGCTCATGAGTGCCCTGAGTTTCTTTCACTCCCAGCACCACTTGTTCACTATCCTGTACCGTATCATTAAATTCAAGTGTTACCCTAGTGTATAATGTCCACCTTCATATACTGTACAGTCTGCATGCTATTCTCAACCCTGGCTTGCTTCCCTCTGTGTTTAAGCCTGAGGCTCTTGACCCCTCCGGTGAGTTCTCTTACCCTCAGCTCCTCCTGCTGCTGCCGCAGGGCCTCGTACTCGATGGCCGGCACGGGCAACTGGGTGAAGCTGGCGCGGGTCTCCTGGAGCCATGGCCACAGCTCCTCGTAGGTCTCCCAGAACTGGCTGGCCAGCGACTGGGCACGCTCCAGCTGTAGACACCTCTCCGAGTTCAGCTGGCTCACCGCGCTGTACTTGTCCAGCAGCGTCTGGATTTTGGCCTGTCGGGACAGCGGACAGGAAGACCATGGCTGGACCAGCATCATTTTTCACATTTTTTATGCTCTTCGTAAAGAGCCGAGGCAGGAAATGGAGCGCAGTGCAGACCTCATAAAAGCCCCCAGACTACTGTTATACTGTACACTCTGAAACCTTAAGCATCTGTTTGGATCCATAGGTTAAACGGTGGACAAAGGAGCTTTGTCTACACATAATTGAGTTGGTGAATAAAATACACAATAGGAACTGCAGACCTGGGAGGGGTGTGTATGTATTGTATGTTTTTGAGTTTCATCCTTAGTGTACTACAAACACACCTTCCTTGTGGAACCTTTCATGTGCAGTCTTTGTAAAAAGTTCCCAGACAACTGTCTGTATGTGTATGAATATGCATATGAACAGTTTTTATGTTCTGGAACCTTTTCTGTCTGACCGGATCTACTCCCACTTTGTCTTTATATAACCAAGCAGGTGAATATGTGAGGTATAATCTGTGAAGCCTAAAGTCTAAACTGAAACAGCTCTCTACAGGCTGTTGGCTGAGAAGAGTAGACTTTTATTCTCAGACTTTCTCTGTTTATGTGACAGGGTGAAGCATACCTCCAGGGCTTGCTTTTCCATCTCATCTTTGCTGCTCATAATGGCCTCTCCTGTTTTGACAATGTCGTCCACGGAATCTTTGTGTCTCATGATATCCATGGAAAAACCCTGGAGAATTGGAGAAGGGAGATCAGACGAGTGAGTGAAAAGTGGATCGGGGGGAAAAAGAGAGAGAGAGAGAGAGAGAGAGAGAGAAAAGAAGATGGAGAGACTGTGTTTCAGATCCATCAGCCGCGCGCAGACCACACACATCTGCGGCTCACGCTTATTTACTGCCTGCTTGTTTGTGCTTGCAGCAGAGCTGGTGACATGTCAGAGAAGACGCACAGAGCCCGTGTGGGGTACTGCACGGCAACGCGGCGCGGCGGACTGACCTTCTGTGCCTGCAGCTGCGCTGTGGTCTGGTCCTGTTCCAGCCGGATCTCCCCCAGAGACAGCAGCTTCTTCTCCGCCTCGCTCAGCCAGGTGAGCTCACTCTCCGCAGCCTGCTCAAACTACAACCCAGGTAACCCCGTCAGGGAGGGGAGGGAGGAATATGATACTTACACACAGCTAAATTAAATAGGCTTGACAGCCTGAGTAGAATTTGCGTAACAACATCCAAACAGCAAATGAAAAAAAAATAATAGGGGCCTTGCAAAGACTTCTATAGTTCTCTTATTTTATATAGCAAACCGCTAATCTGAACTTTCAACCTTAACCCAAATTCTACACTGTGCCATTTATACACTTTGTCACTGTGTTTATGTGCAAACACTGTTTCTGTATATGCACATACATTAACTCATACACAAAGGCTGCTTCACAAAGGACCCAAATTAAGCCCTAGAGAGTGAATAATGCCATGCAAATTCAGTTTCGCTTTGCACTGAACTGTGTCCCATACGCAAACTCACTAGAGAAAGCTCTCAGACACTGCACTCCCCCACCCTGTGTGTCATTAACAGCTAAACTACAGCTAGCTCCCAGGGGGGCTAACCAGGCACAGCACTCCTCAAAAGCAGATGAAATTATCATCATAATAGCTCCTATTACCCACAGCAGCAATTAGCATGTTGCTCCGAGGACCCCCTTTGTTTGGTGCTTGAGAATGAATGCTGGTGCCATTTTGTTTGGGAAGCCTATGTTTATATCAGTGGCCAAATAGGGGCTACATGAAAACTTACTTGCTGGGACTTCAATATGGCGGCACCAATGGCGTCAACATGCTGAGTGATAGTGTCGCCGGCCGACTTGTAGCGCTCGTTGACCTCAGTGACCATCTTGTCCAGGCCCTCGCGAGCGCGCCAGGGCACGAGCTCCAGCAGCGAGCTGCTCACCTCATTCAAGCTCTCCAGCTGGGGCTTGTGGTCTAGGATCTCCTTCAGCAGACCCTGGGAGAAGAGAGGGGGAGAGAGAGAAAGGGAAGTCATTAGGTTCTGGCAGCTTTCAACATCATTGTTTATGATGAGACAATTTCCTCAGCTCGCTGTAGATTGTTGTTGGTGATTACTGATTGCACTATCTCTGCTAATTGAGTATAGCTTTCAGTTATTGTCATGTAATGACTGCGTTGCTTTATCATGAAAAGCGATTTCACAGAAGTTGTTTTTGGCGTAGATATGGACTAAATGAGAAGTTTAGGCCACAGGATGTGATGCACATGTGTGAACAATCCCCTTGCGAAATGTTTTAGACCTTCTAGTCACACCCGCCTGTGCAAGTCACATATATCTGATGGATGCGACATGAAAAAGCTTGCTGTGTTGTGGTCTAAATCAAATGACAGGGTCACTGCAGACTTACTTTTCTGATCTCTTGAACCTGAGTCAGCTGCTCTCCTACTGGCTCCTGGGTCCCAAAGACCTCCAGTTCTGCCTCCACCTTATCCAGCCAGTTTGTGAGATCCTCGTGAGTGTGTTCCAGTTTGGAGGCCAGAGAGAGAGCCTGCTCCAGAGTTTTCGTCACGTTGTTACTCATGGTGTTAATCTCTGCGTATCTTGTTTTAATTCCATCCAGCTTGCCTTGGATGACAACCACCTCATCCCCTGTAGCAAAAATATTTATCTCTGTTAAGACTTCTCGAGTGATGATTCATTCAGTTGACGCAACTGTAATGTGTTTGCATACATACCCCATAAATAGATTCTAGATTTTTCACTGGATGCCTTACCTGTGGTCTGTTTCAGAAGTTCCATGCCATTGGAAATGGCCTGATCAACATTCTGCTTCCTAAGTTGGATGTCTTCATGAAGAGCCTAATGATGAAGCGAATCTCAGTACAAGCATTTGAAAACAGCTCCAACAACTGTCCATTATCAGTACAGATCTCAAAGATGAACAAACAAACCAACGGATAAATAGACAATGAAATAAGATGTGTAAGCAAACTCAAGTTCAAATGGAATAACTGAATGGGGGTGGGGATAGGGGAGCGGGGGGGGTAGCAGCCACTCTACCAGCTGTTCGTCGTGCTGAGTCTGGAGCACTTCTGCGCTGCTGTCCTGCACGGCGACCTCGCTTAGCCGGCCGTGCACCTCGCTCAGCCAGTTCATGAGCGCCACCTCGTCCTCGCCGAACAGCTGCGCGTTGGCCAGGGCCTGCTGCAGGAGCTGGGCCTTTCGCCGGCAGCGTTCCTGCAGCTCGATGAAGCCCGTCTGCGTGGCGTCCAGCCGCGCCTGCACCAGCTCCTTGTCGTCCATGCTGCTGACCGCACGCAGGCTCTGGCCTAGGCTGATGGCCTGGTATAGGTCTTTACTATGACCCATGACGTCCTCCTCCAGGGTCTGAGTGCCCAGGGTGGACAGGGGAGGGTCCAGAAACAAGGAGGAGTGGAGAGGTGGTGGTGGGGGGGGAGTATCAAATAAAAACAACAACAAAAATAAACGTAAACTAAAAATGAATGATGATCAAGGCATGAATCGAAATAATATGAAATCATAAGAAGGCAACAACACAAGGAGACGTAACTTACTAAAATTCAACATAAAAAAATGAGTGAAAGACAATATCACATGATGGGGTTGAGGGGAGAGTGAGTGGTGTTCTCCTGTACCCCTGTACCTTATGCTGGGAGATCTGCTCCTCCAGTTTGGTTGTCTGGGTACCAATGGGCTCGGAGTTGGCCAGGCGCTTCTCTGTGGCGGTCAGCCACTCAGACAAGGGCTCCAGCGTCTCGTGGAATTGTTGAGCCACCACCAGGATGCTCTCCAGCTGCTTGTGTCTGTATGGGGGGAAAAGAAAAACAGAACAACAAAACAAACAACGTTTACCTGTAGCATATGTAACAAACATACTTGTATAGCAGGGTTGTGCAAAATTCAGAATTGAATTGAGAATGACTCCTGAATTCCAATTGAATTTTTGAATTTGAATTTGAATTGAGGTCAAAAACAGGATCTAGAATTACAATCCAAATTTGAATTAAATTCAATGAAATTAAAAGAAATTCACATACTGTACTGTATAATTTAAGTGTAGTGTTTAACAATGAAGCTTTAAAGTATATGTCAGATATGATTTTTACACATTTATAAAGGGTAACATATAACAGTTACCAATTACATTTCCAAAAACAGTTACCAATTACATTTCCAAAATTACCCTCCACAACACTGAATGTATGAGATTCAACAAATTCTCTCTGTTGTGTGACTGTGTGGAATTTCCATGAATTTAAATCCACTTCCTGTCATTCCAACTCAAATTCAAATTCAACTTCCTGTAGGGCGGAGCCAATTAAATTAAAATTCCAATTCTAGAATTGAATGGAGGCCAATTCTAAAATTTAGAATTTTGCTTGATGTATAGCCAATGTGTGGTTCTAAGTCATTTCATTAATGATTTACATCTGTCAATAAATAAATAATGTAAAGTATCTATATGTGTTCAACTTTCTGTTTCTCTATGAGAAATGTAAATAACCTTCATATACGTATGTATGTATATGTAAGGGATAATGGATGACACCACGTTCAGGTATCAGAAGACAATGCATGTTCGAAGTGGTAATGCGGCCACCACACAAAGTGGAATAATTGACGTTCTAAACAGCGTATCACAACAGATAATTCAACCAAGTAGTGGTAAAAATACATGCATATATTGTATATTTATCATATGTACATTTATGAGTGATAGTGTACAGTAACTTCCTGTGTATTAGCCGCATTGTGTCTAAGCCGCAGGACAGTGTTTTATGCAAGTTAAAAAACAAAACCATATTAATACCATATTAACTGTCCCCGTGTATTAACCTCATAGCTGAAGAAAATCAGCAAAATCAATGTATAAGCCTATATCTGTATAAAACGTCTGTTTCTGAAGACCAGAGTGAGTGTATTGTTACCTGCTCTCGGCCTTCCTCAGGAGGCTGTCCCACCTCTGCCCCAGGCCCTCCACCTCCCGGCTGACCTTCTCCTTGTCCTCCGTCTCAGCCAGCTCCGTCACCTTCCCCGCCTCCTTCTTAATCAATTCCACCGTGGGCCTACGATCGTCCAGCAGCCTCTGCAAGAGCTGACCCGGGAAAAAAATCACACAGATATTCAGCGATGTTGCCCAATGCACATTTCATACACTGTCATGTCAACTGTATGTGAGTTAAAATAAACAATCACGCAATGTAAACAGGTTGTCAACAGTTCGAGGACAAAAAAACAGATGTCTATACAATTCACAACTATACAAATTAATGGGCTTATGTTGTATGTACTGTACACTTTGAAAACAACATTTAAGCACTCACTTTCTGCTCTTGTATTTGGGCTTTGACAACTTTGAATTCGGCAGATGGAGGCTTCTGGTTGGCCACCAGCTCCTCAGTGTCTGTCAGCCAGCTGAGAAGAGACTCCAGGGCATCCTGGAACCTCCCACAGTGCAACAGAGCCTCGTGCAGCTGGGCCGAGCGCTCCGCCACCTGAAAACCAGTTTGTACGCTCAGATTTTTTCCTTTCACTAACACGACTAATACTTCACTGACCAAAAAGCTGCAGCAACACCTGTCTCAATTGTGCTTCAGGTAGAACGGCTGCTCAAGATAGAATGAGACAATTCAATGACCAGAGGTAAGAAAAATGTAGTTGAATATAAAAGTTGAATATAAATCAAAAAGCGATGAAAATTGCAATGAAAATTGTCTTGACAAGTCGTTCCAAAAACCTTAATCTGTATTTGGACTGTGATGTCCATCCAAGTAATCAGTGGAAAGGTTAATCATATCTCACCTTCTTGTTAAGCGAGTTCCATCTGGTGTTGACATCCTCTAGGTCATGCTCCAAGGCCTTAGTACTGGTCCCTTTGGCAGTGTTTTGAATAAGTCCCTGGCCAATCCAGTTCAGGTCTTGTAACTGGGCCTGTAATGTCTCAATTGCATCTTTCTGGAATACCTGCAATTAACAAACATCACTTTCATTCATATATGCAGATAAACAAAAGAATAACTGGCTTAGGACTGAATGTTCAGATCAGCTTGAAGTAATGCCTATGGGCCAACTGTCTGGTTTTATGTCTAAAAAAGGAATAATTTGCCTTCAACCAATATTTTCCCTACACCCAGATCCACGCCAAGAAGTATCATGTAATAAATAATACGCAAAGTAGAACAAAACAGAAATGCCATTTCATAAACAACTCGCCCACTTCCCTTCCATTAGATAAGGCTTTCCTTGTTGGTTATGGAACTGTTTGTATTTGCCAGTATGTCTCCTGCTTATAAAACATGTTAAGATCTTCATACCCTTTTAACCATTCAAATGGCATATCTCATCAAAAATGACTCCCTTGTCTAGTATTACAAATGGTCCCTATACTACTCCCTGTTTAAAAGACTATGTGGCCACTGCTGGTCTACAGTCCTCTGTTATTTTCACCCTTGCCTAAATATAGCCCATTGTCATTACACCATGTTAGCGTGTGGCCATAACAAGCGGTATATCACAGGTCAGCAGAATCCAGGCGGAGACTGCTGCCATCGGTCAGAACACAGCTGCACAGGATCACTGAGTCAGAGACCGGCAAGTGGCCCAAACCCAATTCAGCCATCTGATAATCTGATCTAGGCGGGCCACCGGAGCCCCCTCTCCCAGGAAGCACTAATCAGAAGTGCCACATCTATCCAGAGAAATGTGTTATTGGTGCTGTCAGGGGCGGCTGTCCTCCCGATGCTATTTATGGATACCTGTGGGGGACAGAGGCTTGTGAGGTCCAACTGGGACGTATCCATGGCAGCAATGGCAGCCAGCATGCTGCCGATCTCCTCCTCCCCCATGCATTTGTAAATGGGGTGGACACCATTGGCCAATGCCAACAGGAAGTCCTCGATGTCGGCGATGTTGTACTCCAGTGAACTTTGTTCAATGTCACACGAATTCTCATCTGGTTCTGTAAGCCCACCGTCCGTACACATCTCCGGTTGTGTCACAAGGACACTGGTCAACTCGCACTCGTCCTGAGGTGAAGTGTCCTCCAGTAGTTCTGCGGTGGGTAACTCCTCATAACCCGCAAACGTCCGCGAGCGCCTCTCCTTACGCATCCTGCTGGACGACCCAGATCCCGACCCGGACCCTGAGGGCAGCGAAGGTATGGAAGGTATTGATCCCTTTGAGTCTGTGCGGTCTCCATTGGTTAGCCCATGCTCCACTCCACTAAGGTCAACAACACACGAATCCCTGGCCTGGGCGTCCGGCAGTGGACTGTTGCTATAGAGGCGCGACGCTGGCAATGGCTCCTTGATGGGCGAGAAGGGGAACTCCTCTTGGCCAGAGCTGAGGGACCTCCCTGGTCTGAGGTCGCTGGACACGTGCACGGCCTCCGTGGAGGAGAGGCTGCGGGTCCCGGGGCCAGCCCTACGCTGGGCGCGCTGCCTCCGCTTCTCCCTCTCAACCGTCGGGCTGCACAGGCCCGAGTCGTCCTCGGAGGTCAGCGAGTTGGCCATGCTGCGGCCCCTGCCGTCGTGGTTCTGCAGGCAGCGGGGGTCGCGCCGGTCACCGCTCCCGCCGCCGTCGGTGGACAGCGTGCCGCTGCGGCTGGCGTACTCGTTCAGGTGCGTGGGCGCGAACGTCCTCCAGGAGCGCCGGTGTTGCGGCTGCTCCTTGCCCCCGCGCTCGCCCGACGCACGGCTCTTGGGCACCATGGTGCCCGCTCCCCGGATCACATCACCATTCAGCTTCAGCCCGTCAAACACCGCACGCTCGTCGAAACGGCCCGCATCCCTGGCCCGGAGCTCGAAGGCGCTGGACGATGCCAGGACGCCATTCCCACACAGAGTGCTCAGATCCAGCGTCCGGTGGGTGTAGGGCAAGGTGCCCACAAAGTGCCTCGAACTCAAGCTGCCCTTGGAGCCTGAGTCTATCTGCTCGTTCAGTCGCACAGTGTCATAAATTGACCTCTGAGGGACGTAGCAGTCGTCAATGTTTAGATCTTCCTCGTCGCCCTTGCCCACACAGGATGGGTTCTGGCGCAAACAGTCCGGTCTGCTCAGAGGCTTGCCCATCCTAACAAGTCCAATCTAACTCAACTAAACGCTAAGGTTTAAATCTGATCAATTATTTGTACAAAAATAAGTACATGAGGTATCAATTTTCAGTGCATACTTATTCAGTAATACTCAGTAAAAAGAAAAAATAATAACTTTAAGGTGCTTATAAGAATTTAGTATTTAGACATTTATTATAACATGCTATGCTTTTGATAACTTATTCAAAACAAAAAGTAACAGTATGAAAATAAATACAGCAAAAATACTTTATAACACTTAGTCACAAAAATGGTTTAACACTTAAGAAAATATACTCAGTAGAAAAAATAAGCTAGACCACAAAAACAATATTTCCATATATAGCAAAAGCACAGCTGACTTATTCTCTTACTGCCACTATGCTTGTGAACAACAGCATGATATTCCTCTGAGCAGCACGTCCACATGGAGAGCCAGACTTAGTCCATTCCCATTTGGTCCCATTGTCACAACTTGCTCATTGTTGCTTGTTCCGCCGGCAGCAGGTCCCACACTTCCAACATCCCGTAGACAGAAAAATAATAGCAATAAAAAAAGTGCTTCGGTCTTCCAAATCCCTGAATCCTCACAGAGGCCGACAAACTCCTTCAGTGCAAAAGAGGCATATCCTGAAACAAATCCACTGATCCACCAAAAACAAAAGGCAATCAAAGAGAGAGTCGGCGCTCCTAGATGAACAAAAAGCCTCTGCTGCCTCTCTCTCTTTCTCTCTCTCTGTCTCTCTTTCACTCTCTCCGTCGCTCTCTCTCTCTCTCTCTCTCTCTCTCTCTCTCTCTCTCTCTTGTGGCAATGACAGACACCCTCCTGGCAGTGGACTAATGGCCCCGCCCCCCTCTGCTCATTATTCAGGCAACATCTGCCACGGCTCTGTGTGCGTGGAGCCGCTCCAGCACATGTTGATTGGTGGACGCTTGACCCTTTTCTCTCTCTCTCTCTCTCTCTCTCTAATTCTCCCCTTCTGTCTCTATGGGCCACATGACTTAACTTCTTAGTCATCCATTGCGATCCAGCACTATTAGTTCTCCCTAACTAGGGGCAAGTACCCCCCCCCTCCAAAAAAAAAGAGAAAAACACACACACACGCACACACACGCATTTCCAAAAGCTCCAAATGTTATGACATCACATAGGGCAGAAATAGATTCTCTCTCTTCATCTCTCTCACTCTCCCTTTCTCTCTCTCTCTCTCCCCCTCATTCTCTCTCTCTCTCACACTTCTTTCTCTGTCCGCTGTTTTGAGTACTAGGTTGTTGCGGACCCTGCTGATCCTCCTAATTGGAGAGGAATTCTGAGGGAGGCACGGGTCCCAGGAAATTCAACACCGGCAACTCTGCCACTATTATGCAGGGACTTTTTTTTTCTCCCCTTCCTTTTGTTCACCCTTTTTGATGATATCAAGAGAAACAGCAGGAGAAGAATGGCGTAGGGGAGAGACATGATGAAAAAAAAAAAGTAATCTGTGCTCTGTAACAGTTCGCGTTGTGATAACACAGAGAGAGTTCAGACACGCACTGGCATCCTTCTCACCCCCTCAGTTGAGAGACAGGGCAGAAACAAGCAAAGAGGAATACGCAGTTAAAAAGATCTCTTGGATTTATTTCAGATATTTTATAAGTCTCTCTGACTTTCTGGCATAATCCAGGCATTGCATTAAAGAGAAGTTGGATATTTGTCTACTTTCACCCCAGGACACAGGCTCCCAGTTCAAGATGTCTTATGACTTAAGAATTAACTCATTTGTTATACAACAGCTCATTTAAATAGGACAAAACAGGCATAAACAAGTTCAAACACTACCAAACAACAAATGAACTCCAACGAAAAACAACTTAGTGTTTAGTGAAATGAAGACTGCAATAACTCAGAAAGTCTTTTCAAACTACAAGGGTGTGTCGTGGTTAGGCCACCAACTAAATGCCTGCTTGAGGCTCACACATACACTCACACACAGATGACACCACTTGGTTTCAATTGAGAGAAAAGAAATCTCCTCATTGTAATGCACCAGGGGCTTTCACAGCTCTGGGTCATTCACCTAGGCTCTCCGCTTCACCCTGAGATCGCACGCAACCTGAGCAGTGGTGAAATGTTAACTGCGTCACCACACAATACCGCGTCAGCTCAGAAGTTTCAGGGCCGGTGGTTTCACGTGTCCCTTTTCTTTGCGGTGTGAACAGCTCGGAGAGGAGACCGTGAGTAAGCGCCACTCTGGGGCCTACCTATAAAATGCAGACTGTTTTCCAACCCCCCCACCCCAATCATCAGAGGACAGGACTCACACTGACTCACGGAGCGGAAATGTCGTAAGCATCATGGGAGGCATTGATGTAAGGTCGCACTACGCCCCCTACACACACACACACACACACACACACAAAATGACTGCACCACCCATATCTCCATCCACCCAGAGGTCCCTGCTTCTTATGTGGCCTATAATGCCAGCCGCTGTGTTAGCAAGAGCCCTCAGAAGTGGCAAAGGCGTGACTGCCAGAATGAAGACAGTGTGGCAGAAGCATGGCAGAACCCAAGACAGGAGCGGGGGCACTTCAAAGGGGGAGTTCATTTTCACCACACCGAGCCGACGCCACTCTGCCAGGGCTGTAATGAACCTCGCTGCGGCAAGACAATGAGAAGCTGTAAATGTGATTAGCGATGCTGGCTTCATGAGCTCCACTGATAAGCACTTAAGAATCATGGGACTGAACCAAAAATCCATTTCAACAAAACCAAAAAAAAAAAAAAAAAAAAAAAGAGACATTCTCGGTCTGACGCCTTAAACACACACACAAAAAAAATTCCCTTGGCACAAAAGGGGAAGAAAAATCCAATGCCACAAAATCAAGAGGCACAAAAGGCTCTTTTTAATGGGTAAATGATCAGGGTGATTCTCTTGAGGAGAATAGAGTCCCCCACGAGAACAATGGTGATCTGTTTCACTGCAGCTGAGGTAGGAACAAGGGCCCTGCCTATCTGGCCCTCGTGGGGCACAGAGACAATGACAGCAAGACGAGCCAGTATGGGGACCCAGCGCTCAGTCACAGATGAGGCCTTTCAACACCAGAGATGAATGCCTTTCAATCCCCCTCTCTGACAAGACTGGCACCGATAAAAAAAAACAGAAGAAATAAATGTTGAAACAGCGCTGATTCCATTTGTAGGAATTTGAAATCTGTTGTTGAGTCCCTTTTATCGGCTCATTGTGACTGAATAGGCTCTGCCCTTTGTTGTGCGAGTGGCATAAATAAAGCATTTTAATATCCCAAAACCAAAAATAGGTTAAGCCTCTTTCATCAACTCCAAAGGCATTTAAAGCATTTTTTATCCCAGTATATTGTAAGTCTTGATCATGGTTATCCTCCTTTTATCTGGTAATGATATAGTAAACAATAGATTTAGTCTCTGCTGTACCCCATTTTATAGCAAGCACAGTGCACAGTGCTGTCCGAACAAGCATAGTGTTTGTCTTTTAAGAGTTCCTTCAGTGAGACTGGAGGTGTTATACAAGAGGCTGTGCTCAAATCACACAGCCAGATCAACTCTGAGAACACTTACATGATTCAATATCAGCCTAACATGACTTCATGACAAGGGATTTAGAGTTCAGAGGGCCAGAGGCAGATGTGCCTGTCTCTGTCCTTTAGTAGAGCAGAGAGCTATGCTGCATCAACTTTTCCACACAGGCAGAGTGGGAGGGGCCAGGCTTCTCACTGCTGACCGCAGCACCCTCTCGCCCTGAAGGCCCTACACGGGCAGCAGTGTGGGCATGGACAGGTGGTTGTGCTGTTTACTGATGTGAAGGGAATTAAAGCAGCCATAACCCCGCTGTGACCAGCAATATGGCAATACGGCAGCCGGTGGCAGAACAGTAGGCAGAGTGGCGTTCTGACGTTCACTGTGGCTCGTTCATTTTGCCGGTTCTCTCATTTTAGATAATTTAGTTTTGGCTGATTCAGTTACAGCCAAATTAAAATGCTGCACAAAAGGTGTGGCCCTGTGCAATTAAGGATGCAAGATGTGATGTTTGAGGCTAGTTTTTCTACAATTGCTTAACTATAAGAGGCTTTCTTAACATGCTTATTCATATTTTACCTCTTACTTTTAGAACATGTATTGCATTTAAGCTTTTTCTTCACAAATGCACAAACAAAACAGAAATAACTCTTTGAAGAGCTTTGCTTAACTTTTGACTTTTCATTTGTCTATGAACATTATAGCTGTTGGTCTAGGAGTATTTTTATTTTTTAACAACACAAACTATATATTGTATCTCAAAAAACAAAACAAAAAACAATAACACTTTGGCAGTTTATATAAACAACACCAAAAATAACTGACTTTCATTGGCTTTCAATAAGCAAAAATGCTATTAAAACTTTCTCTTTAAAAGCACTGGGGTTGAAAGAAGCTCTCAAGGAGATAACAAGAACAGATGCTTTGGGCAGCCACCAAATTAGCTGGTGGGTTAAATAATGAAACAGTCAGCCTTTTCACCCCTCAGAGCACTGCGGGCGGACGGACTGCCATACCCCAGTGGCCTTCAACACAGGGCCAGGCAGGAACCCTGCCCCTCCCCAGCACCCCCAACCTTTCACAGGGGTGGGCGGGCGGAACACACGACACCCCGCTGGCCCCCAGCTGGCTTCTTGGTCACCCACAACAAAGGGCTCATGGGCCGGCCCTCTTTTCTTAACGCCAGCTGCTCTCCAAAGCAACACGCCCAACATGCAATCCCCCAACCACACACACACACACATACTGGGCAATATTCTGCTGAGTAATTTTAGAGGGGTCAAAGTGACATAATCACAGAAAAAAGGAAATATGGGGTGTGGAAACACATTACTTTTTGAAAGCAAAACATGTGAAGCTGAGACTTATAAGGAATTCATTATACTTATACACTTATAAGGAATGAAAAAAAACGTTTTACTTTTTTACTATAAATATACACTACTGTCTGTATTTAAAGACTCAATAAAAGACAAAACTTTTGAGAGTTTGAGAGTGCATATTTTCCCATCCATTTCATAATGGCAGCTTGCCTATTATACTTTATCCCCTTAATAACACAACACTGAACTTTCCCAGTAGTCTGGCATGCCCATGCTCTTTCACCAGAAGACCTTGTACTCTTAGCCATCTTACCTTGAATGACTCCAGCTGCTGGTTAATGACGTCCATTTCCATGCCAACGGGCCCCTGGGACTCGTCCTGCTCCTCCGCCTTCTTGAGGCCAGCAGTGAAGTCCTGCAGCTTCTGGTAGAGTTCCTCCATGCGGCCCAAGGTGCCGTCCACCTGCTCCTGCCTGCTACGGGCGCGGTCCATCAGCTTGCCACTCTGCTTGGCCAGTGCCTCCAGGTCCCTCTTGGCTCCCAGCAGGTCCGGCGAGGCCTCGGTCTCCAGCATCTTCCTGCAGGTCTCCTTGGCGTTGGCCGCGTTGGCCGTTAGCTCAGTCAGTCTGTCCACGAAGCCCCGGATGGCGTCTTTCTGGGCTCGGATCGCCTCCGTGTCACGGGCCACCGGCGGCATGCCGTCCAGCTCGTCGTCCAGGTCAGCGAAGCTGGCAAACATCTCGTGGATGCTGCTCTGGAACTGACCGATGCCCTGCAGCTTGCCCTCGAGGGCCGAGCAGACGCCCTCCACCTCCTTTCTGACAGCGCCGTGCTCTTTCTCCAGGCTGTCGGCTTGGAGCAGGAGGTCGGTGACGCCGTCTGCCTCTGGCATGTCCACCACCAGGCCCTGGGCGAGGCTGGTCAGCTGCTGGACCTGCTGCTCCACCTCGGCCAGTGTCTTCTGCTGGGCCTTCATGCCGCTCAGGTTCTTGTTGCTGTAGGCCTGGATGCCCAGAGCCGAGTGGCTGTCCAGCTGTTTCCTGGCCCCGTCCAGCTTGTCCTTGGCTTGTTTCTGGGTGTCGCTGAACTCCTTCAGCTTCTGCGCCAGCTTCTCCAGCGACTCCTTCTTGCTCTGCAGCCCCTCGCCCAGCTTCTCCATGCCCTTCTCGATGGCTGCCCGCTCCTCCCTGACCGCCTCGCCGTCTGCCGTGCTTGCCTCTAGGAGGCTGTCGGCGGCCGTCTTGAGCAGCTCCACCTGCCCGCGGTGCTTGTCCACGTCCTTCTGGATGGCCTTGACCTGCGCCAGGGAGCTCTCCACCTCCGCTGGACTCGCGCTGACCTTCACGCCGCCGCTGCAGACCTCGCTCTCCTGCAGCCAGGCGGTCAGCTTGTCCGCCTGCTCGCTGTAGCGCTGCGCCAGATGCAACGCCCCCTGGAGCTTCTCGCCGCGCTCAGCCGCCGCCCGCTTCACATCCTCCCAGTTGGACTTGAGGGCGGACAGCTGACCCTGTAGGGCCACCTTCTCCGCGCCCTCGGTGCGCTGCAGCAGAGCCTCGCCCTCGCGTACGATGGTGCCATAGGACTCCTCCTGCTCGGTCAGCGCCTTCTGCACGGTGCCGTGCTCGCTGAGGCTCTGCCGCAAGACTTCGGCCTTGGCCGAGACAGGCTGTGGCCCCGACTGTTCCAGAAGCTTCTCGTCCAGCCAGTCCTGGAAGTCTTTGGATGTCTGGTGGAACTGCTGCGAGCTGGCAAAGGCCGAGTTGAGCTGCTGAATACGTTTCCCTAGACAAAATAAGTTGAGAATAATAAAAAAAAATTGCCATTGTTAGTTTAACTCAAATAAAACTGCTACAATTAAAGTATCAGTTTGGAAGTTATGAGATTACAGTATACGTATACAGCTTTGAGACATACATAGACAGCTTTGAGAAGAGAACCATTCATAAAGGAACACAAATTTAGACAAAGGCATATACAACTGATATACAAAAAGCTACTACATAGTACAGCATTTGGAAGCTTTCAAGCCACGTGCATAACATGAAGTCAATCTAAACTTACTAGACATGGAAAATCATTCAGACGTGCACAGACAATGAAGCATATGCTTCTGTGCGCTTAAAAGCAAATGTCATTACTATCATAACAATTATGGCATTAACCTCTGACAGTGAGGTAAAAAAGCATACACTGTGACAGAATATTAATGACTATTTGACCTGGGGGCTTTTTAACATAACTGAGCTCTATTGTTTACATGTCTGGAATCTATCAGTGAAAACTAAATAATGTTTTGATCACTCCAAAACGAGGGTGTCTAGTCACTAACACTTCCTGGGAAGAAGTCCAAAAAAATGTGTGGGGATAAACTCGGCAGAGTTGAGATGAGGTGAGTGTAGACTCACCTGCGTTGTCCTCCAACACCTTGAACGGCTTGGTGACGGCGTCCAGCTGCTTGGTGAGGTCAGCGCGGAGGTACTCCTCAGTCACGAGGGCCGACAGCTCGCCGCAGATTGCCTCCGCCTCCTTGAGCCTTTTCCTCTCGTCCCTCAGTTGGGCCAGGATGGCGTTGGTGGCCTCCAGCTGTTTCTTGACAGCGTCGGGCTGCGAACTCAGGGCCTGCTGACCCTCCAGCTGGGCCTCCAGGGCGGCCGAGCTCTCTGCGAGGCCGTGCAGCAACTCCTGGAACTGGGCCGTCTTGCCCGCTGCCTGGTCGATGAGGCCGGCCCGCTGGCCCAGCTGCCCGGTCAGGTCCTGCCATTTCTGGGTGATGGACACCAGCTGCTCCTTCACTGCCCCGGCCGATGGGTCCTGTGCACCCGACGAACTCAAGATGGCCGTCGCAGCCTCGTTCAGCTGGTCATACTGGGGTTTGCGGCTATCAAACTCCTTAAGGAGAATCTAAAGCAACACAGAATGGAATATTCAGAACCTTGCATGCTTGATCACAAAAGTGAGGCACACCAGAACAACATCTTTGATTTTGACAGAAAGCTTAAAAGTATGAACATGCTAAGCTTCAATTTTTCATACAATTATTATACATCATGTTTATTATATAATGGCTTCTGATTTTAACTTTGAAATTAGGACTGGTATCAAGAAGCCTTTGCGTCAGACTCATACTCATTGCTTAAAGAGCTTAGCATAGATTCTGTGACATTAAATATTAAGGGTTATGGCATAAATGGCATTAATATTAAGGGTTATGGTGGATATTTGTAACCAACAAAGTAGCTATGCTGGTATCCCATTTCTATCTAAATTCTTTACATCCATCGGTCATCTCAGCCGATCATCACCTGGACTTGCTGCTTCTGCATCTTGAGCATGTTGGGATCCACAGACAGGGGCCCCAGCACGCCGGCCATCAGCTCCTTCTCCTGCAGCCACTGGCGCAGCTGCGGCTCGGCCGTCTGGAAGAGCTCCAGCATGCGGGACGACGCCTCCAGGTGCTGCTTCCTGTCCTCCACCGAGCCGTTCACCTCTTCCCACGCTGCATCTGGAGTGTCGGAAACACAATAAACACCTCTCAGTAACACTCTCTCTCTCTCTCTCTCAGCACAATCAGCTGACTGATAAACACAGCAACCCAGACGAGGACAAACTGAATGAGTGGGGGAGAGAGCTAACCTCAAAAATAACAATACTGAAACACTCATATAACACCTCAGTATATCAAAACAGCGTCAGTGGTGCACTGTGCCAAAACACCAATAAGGATGTGTTGTGGAGTTTTGCTTGTGGCTGAGCCTAGTAAATGTCTTCATTTGTAACACCCACCATTTTCCCATGAGTGCTTAGATAAGACTGACACTTAGGAAGACGCACAGCATCAGACAGGCCTGGAGGAGGGTTGACCCCTTAGACACTCCGGTCAATCTTGCCATGTCGTGTCCTCCCGATTTCCTCGGGAGTTCAGCACCGACGGCGGAGGGATATCTATGAGCTGGTAGTGCCTGACAGCTGATGAGGGAGTGGGAGATGAGCAGCACATACCTATCTCAGCCAGCATCTGTTTCCACTTGGCCACTTCGGGTGAGTCGGGGTTCTGCTCGATCAGCTGACGAAGCTTCTCTCTCAGCTGCTGGAGCTCGGCATGCTTTTGTTTCAAGCTGTCTTCAAAGGCCTGAAGGATGAGAAGCGCACTCCAAAAATCAGGGATGCGTAGCGCAGTAGTATTTGTCTCTTTTTGAGTTGTTTTCAACTTTGATTGAATTGGGTCATATTGGGGACACTGACTGCACACTCGCTCAAGGAGCAATAATTATTGTATATGGATAATTAACCTTTCTATTAATCACATTAAGGGCAATGGACATGCATAAACAGCACTATTAATTTAGCTGTGGGCTTACTTATTAGGGAGGCTTATATAATCTACTTGGACAGTATGTTTGAGAGCTGATGTGCTACAGTATGTAGGTGTATATTACTGTCGAGTTACAGTAGGAGTGTGTACATCCTGTGTGTGTTCTCCATATCTGTAAATTTATACTGTATCTGCCTATATTGCGTGTGTACCTTCTGTTGTTCCATCTGTGCTTTGACAGAGTCTTTCCCAGCAGCCCCGGCGGCGCTCCAAGACGACGCCGTCTTCTTCATGTCTGCCAGCCACGTCTTCATGGCTCCGCCCTGCTCGCGTGCCTCCTTCATGTCTCCGCGCCGGCGGCTCAGCTTGGCCTCCCGAGCCCTCAGCAGCTCCCCCAGGGTCCCGTAGCCCTCGTCCACCTGGGCCATGCTCTGTTGCACCACCATCAGCTCTGTGGGTGGTTTCAGTCAGACACCAGACAGGGGCCCATCAAACATCTCCAAACCTTAAACTCACACCCGCAGCCACTGTGGAGATCTCTGCTGTAAACAGCTGGCCCAGCCGGTGGTGGTGGGGTCCAAACACTCTGTATGTAAACCTCCTGCTGGTTTACATCTCACTGAGGCTTACAGAGAGTGGGGGGATGGATACAGCGGGGCAGAGACAGAGAGGAAAGCCACAGAACCCCCACACATCTATGCACCATGCTGACAACACTTCAGGATGGTGAGTAGATCTTATCAGCAGCATACCAAAAAACGTTGTGCATTAGCTATAATCATTTAGCTCACTAAATGATTTATCAATTTATCTTATTTTAAAGAAACCTACTTCACAGCAAACCACCAAAACATGGACTCCATGGGTGTGTGTGTGATCCCCGAGAATGGAGCCCATGATCTTGGTGGTGTTGCTTTGCCAGCTGTGAGAGCCGAATGTGTCGCTCCAAAAGAATGCATTTACCTTTATTGGTTAAATAAGCATGCGATCCCGGTCCGGAGCCATTAGTAACAGCTGACCCTAGAGAGGACAAAACAAAACCAGAGCAGCCCAGGCCTCCACCATGAGAAAAGAAGCAGACACGTCAACACCAAAAAGCTGTATTAGACATCTACACACTCCCCAAGGTGCTGGCAACCCACAAAAAGCTCTAGGAGACCACTGCAGACCAGGTCATAAAAGCATGTACAAGACTGCTATTCAAAAGCATTCAAGCTATTTCAAATACACGTTGGCAGTACCTGATTTGGGATGGATTTTGGCCTTGGCAGGGGATGTCAAAACACTGATTAGGCTACACAGAGCAGAGCCTTTGCTATTTATATCCTGGACCATGGGAGATTTGGAAGTCCATTCTTCTAGCAGTGCCTGAGAAGGGAATAATGAGTGTTATAAAACACTTTACACAAAAAAACCTATGTCTGAAATATGTGTGCTACGTTGATAACTGAGAAGCGGTTCAACAGAGAGGGCTTGGATGGCAGTGTGTAAGAGTAATAGCCAACAACAGCTCAGCGTGCGTAGAACAGAATTCTTGGAGATCAGACTCTGGCCCGGAAAAAAAAAATTAGAGCAATTTCAGATTCTTTTGAAAGCACTATTTAAATAACTTACAATATGATTCCAACAGGGTACTGAAAGCAATCACAAATATTTTTTGCATATTTCTCAATATGCAAATTGGCCTCTAGAGAGAGCGAGAGCAAGAGAGAGAGAGAGCGAGAGAGAGAGTGAGAGAGAGAGAGAGAGAGGGAGGCTCTTCCGCCTATCTTTGATATACGACCTAGATATTTTTGGTTCATTACTACAATGCCTTTAATCTTCTTGCGTTTTGGGGTCATGTAACAGTTCATCATCGTGTGGGGAATTCTGAAGGTTGGGAGTAGCTGCTATTTTGTCCCCCCCCCCCTCCCCCCTCCCCGATGGAAAACACCTTTTCTCATTTTGTTGGCACGAGACCTCTAAACAACCACAACCATAAGGTTACCTACTGTATGTCTCTAGACTATCTGCTGAGGTAGACATACAGAGATTATTCCAGAAAATCCAACATCAAACACATCAGTTCAAAAAATGGCTAGGCCAAAATGTATGCTGGGCTGTCTTTTCTAATGAATGAGTGAGCGAGTGAGTGAGTGAGTGAGTGAGGAAGCGAGTGAATGAATGGATGAATGAATGCAAATGTGTATCTATATATTACTACATTATCTGTTTTTTTTTATACTGGGAATAAAAAATACTATATGTGATTGTGTATACTTTGCTTTGTTTGCATGAATTGCATGAATCTCTCTCTCTCTCTCTCTCTCTATCTCTATCTCTCTGTCTCTCTCTCTTGAGAGGGACTAGCAACTCTGGCGTGTCCGAAAGGCCCTGTGTGCAGACTGGACATAAGTCTCCCTGCTCCACTCACATTGACCGTATGCAGGGCCTTTCCCAGGCTCTTCTCGCCGCAGTTGGCCTGTACCACTGGCACTTTCCTTGTCATCTCCTCCAGCCACTTCATCAGGGCCCCTGCTGCTGCTTTGAACTCTCCCAGCTGGTCTTGGCATGACGTAACCTCCTCCCTCCTGCACATAGAAATGGTATTTACTGCCACATACAGTATAGTACACACACAGACACACACACACACACACACACACACACACACACACACACACACACACACACACACACACACACACACACACACACACATAATGGCATGGTCTGCGCCTCAGACTCCAAACAAACCAACACTTTTCAACCCAAAGGGCTATCTGAGGTCAGCAGGCAGACGTCTGAAATTACACACTGCTGTCCTTTTACGACAGAAATTCAGTCAAAAAGACGTTTTGGCAACACTGCAGTTTGTTTTTCACCCGTTTCAACTGTACATCAACTTGCACTCCATACTCTTGCCACTTACTTTTCTCTCACTGTGTCTTTGAAGGCGTTAAAGGTGTTGGACAGAGTGTCCATCTTGCCCTGGATCTGGGCTTTACTGGCCTCTGGGCTCAGCTGGGACAGTTCCTTTGAGAGTCTCTGTAAAGTCTCCACATCCTTGGCATGTTCTGCTAACTCCTCATTGGTGTCCTGACAGACAATATAATATAATATAATATAATATAATATAATATAATATAATATAATATAATATAATATAATATAATTGCAGCAATCACTATGAAAAGTTCTGATTCAATCAAACTTTAAAAAAATACTACTTGAAATATGATATTTATCAAATATGAAATTGTAAATGATAACATATTAAAAAGACATTGCTGTTGCAGTCTATCGCACCTGCACCAGCTGGGAGAGCTCGTTGACGTTCTTGCCCGGCCCGTCCGTCTCTGACAGCTCCTGAGACCTCTTCAGCACAAACTGCTGCACCTTCTCAGACGTCTTCTCAAACTCCTCCACCTTGTCCTTCAGCTGCTCCAGATCAGACACTTTCTGCTTGTGCTTGTTGCAGGCATCGCTGAAGCGCTGTGAGAGGGCGGCCATTTTGGACTGCAGCTGGGTGGCAGCGGCCGGCTCAGCGGTCTCTGCAAACTTCTTCACTTTGGCCTGCATCGCTGAGATGCTGCTCTGACGACCTGACATGTCCTGCTCCAAAGCCTTCAGACCAAGATAAAACAATGTACAGTTAATCAATACTGCATTAATCAATAACAGTCACACTTAATCAATTAATGTCATTATAAAAACTAATGTTTTTTTAATTTAAGAAATATATTTATCACACAAGTCAATTATCATTTTAAACACTAATCAATGTCTTCCAAAACTCTTCAATCAATCCAGCAGCTTGACCCAAGATACAATTAAGACATTGTGTTGTTTAGAACATGGATTAAACTTTTTCCATCACTAGTGAACAAACTACTAGCCTACCTAAGCTGAACAACCCATCTACAATAACACATTCACTAAAAGCAAACAGCTCTGCAATACTATGCAGTGGGCCTTGTATAAATGGTCCATGTAGAATGGTGACGTACTGCCTCTTTGCTGAGGGCGTCTCCAATGCTGGCCGAGTCCAGGGACACTTGATCTTTCTTCCCCAGGGTCTCTTCCACCCGCCCCATCCAGCCCACCATCTCCTCCAGGCCGTCCTGCACACTGAGCGAGCGCGTCAGCGTCACCTGGAGCTTCTCGTTGCGGTCACTGACCGACTTGGACAGGTTGTCATATCTCTCCACGATGTCATCTGAGGGGGGTGACAAGGATACATGTAAAGGGAGGGAGACAAGGAAAGGACATGGTTAATTACAAGCCTGTCCAGATTTAGTCATGATTTCAGGAGGGAATTGATTCTAGATTTATACTGAGTATTCCACTTCAGAAATGAAAAAGCTGAAAAAAAAATTATGGCCTGGGACACATTATTGAGTAGCAAAGAATCATTTGACTTGTTTGTGTCAATTACGATTCAGTTAAGCTTCAGCAACATTCTATATAGACACTAGTTTACGATATAGTTGAGTTTCATTTCATTTCAGCATTTTGGCTTTTCTGGGATTCAGTAGTTGGCTCCTGACTGGAAAGGTGACTGTCCCACTCACCCACTGTTTCTTGGACCTCATCCTGATTCGTCAGCAGGTCTCCCTCGGCTGTGATAAGGGCATCAGCTGTTTTGCGCAGCGTTTCCACGGCAGCCTGTCGCCCGGTCGTCTGACCTTGCAGAGCCTGTGGAATTACAAAGACCAATGACATCACCGTCTCTGGGGTGACCCGACTTACCAAAGCCTGTTAGCTTTATAGAATATCAGGGACTTTTGAAACTTCAATTTATTCACAATCAATCCAATTCAGTCCAGAAGGAGTACAGATAAACAGATTATGTTTATATTATTTATGTTGGAAAACAAATTACAAAATGTCACATTTTTGTAACAGTAAAGACAACATGACAAGACACAGAAAGAATGTAAACTCGTATGTATGTTTACAATAGGACTAAATGAGAATGCAGTTACTGTACACTCTTGCTTCACCAAGCTGCCAAGGGAATTTCTGTGGGTCCGAGGCGCCCCTAATCTTTCAGTATCTGAAAGCCCTCAGTGTAGCCAGCAGCCTCCACACACGTAAGACACCATGAATGCATTTACCCCCTTGGGGGGCAAAACCGAGAGACAAGTGGGGCCAAACCGAACTGCGATATATCACAGAGATGTAATCTATTTAGGGCAGAACAGAGGCGGGTGGTGCGCCTCTGACAGAATTTGCCTCTCCCTCTCTCAGCCACACAGCAAATGTCATTAAATCTCCACAAAGCTATTTGTGCCTTGGAACGGCGGCGTGTTTTGAAACGAGGAGCTATAAATAGCTGTGTTGTTTTAAACTGAGTGGAAACTCTGTATATGGAGAAGGCTGAGATCGGGCTTGATGACCTCTCAACTTGTTCGGTGCCAAGAGAGGCATGAACGCGCTGGAAAATGGCATCTCGTTATAGCCTCTCAAGCACCTAGAATGAGCAGACACTTCTGTTAAGTGTGTAATTTCATGTTTTCCCAGAGATGAGAAAGTTGTTTTAAGATTTGCTCATGGTACTTGTTTATCTCTATTAAACTGTATACATTCCCATTCCACTCAGTACCAGGCAATTGAACATAGTCAGGTCACCATTATCGGTGCCAGCTGACAGGTCTCAATTAAACATGTTATCAATTTATTTCTACAAATTCAGCCAATGAATGACCGATAAAGGTGAAATGATAGTGTTGAACCATGGGGCGGGCAAATGTCTATCATTACTGAAAGGACAAAGTATTTGCTATGTGCTGGCCTTTATGACAAGTTTCTGTCACTGTGGGGTGTGTTTCGTTTGTGTTAGTAGTGACCGGCACCTTGGTGTCTTCCAGCTGTTTCTGTAGGGTCTGTGGGTCGGCAGCTATGGGCTCCGACTGCTGCTTGCGAGCCTCCTCCTCTGAGGTGTCCAGCCACTTCTGCAGCCCACCGCTGGCCTCCTCGTACTTCTTAAACTTCTCCACCACGTCTTTGAGGTTGCTGCCCAACTGATTGCACTGGAATGCATAAATATACATGCACTCAACTACTTTCATAGTGTTCAACTTACTGGGGACAATTCATGTTATTGTGATTTTGATAAACTCAATTTGTTAAACAATCACTTGAATGTTTTTTTGTTAAATATGGGCAACATATTTCATGTGAAAATGCTGTATATATTTTCTTCAAGAATTACTGCGATAAACTAAACCTACAGTGTGCAGTCCCATTTTCAAGCAGAGAGCTGATTTTGAAATAGAAATGGCTCCACCATGTGGTAGAAATAAGGCATCACAGGCTTTACTAATCCATTTCTTTACCTCATTGAGTGTGCACATACCTGAGAGTGCAGAGCCTTGTAGTCACTAGCGGCAGCATCCAGCTTCTCCTGCACTTCTGCACAGGTTCCCGACATGTCCACCTCCGGAGGCGCGTTCTTGTTTCCATGGTCGCTGTGGCTGCAGGCCTTGGCCGCGTCCAGCACCTTCTGCCCGGAGATGGTGATGAAGCGCAGGTCCCCTTTACGCGAGATGACGTCCTCGGCAAAGCCGCACTGCCTCTGGAGCTTGTCATCCAGCACGTCCAGTTGGCCAGCCGGCTCCCCCAGTTCCTCGACCTCCCCCTGGGCCTGCCCCAGCCAGGCCTGGAAGTCGGCGCAGTCGCCCTGGAACTTGGCCAGCTCCTCCTGGACGGCCTGCACCTGCTTCATCTGCTGCTCGGCCTGCGTCAGCGAGGCCTCGTAACGGCCACGCAACTCCTGAATGTCCTGCTGGAGCTTGTCCTTCTCGGCTGCCGACAGCACGTGGGCCTGCTTGTCCAGCAGCGCCTGAGCAGACTGGGTGGCGATGATCAGGTCCTGCTGCTGGGATAGGATCTCTTGATGATGGGCCTAGGGCACAAACGAATGGCCTTTCATTCTATTCATGTAATAATAATATGTCTATAAAATTACTGCTCACCTGCTCACCACCATCTAACATTCATTTTATCATTCATTTTTATCATTGTTTTATCTTTCTATCCATCTGGGCATTATATTATGTATTCTTTCATCGTATCGTGTTTGCCCCCGTCTGCTCTATTTCATTATGTCCGTGTGAAGTATTCTGTTTGGTACAAATCAAAGGGGCTATTGAAAAAGATGTTTCATCCTCATTCCTTCATTATACAGTAATATAAGCAGGAGCAATGAAAACAAACGAACAATGCAGAGGTATCAGAGCAACCCAGATTCTATTCATTGTTCTGTTGAAACATACCAGGCCTCATTAGTGCATTCCATTGTTTTGTTCATTTGTTTGCTTGTGGACGAAACTCATTCATTCATGACAAGACACTTTTAGTTCACTTGTGATATGCAGTGTTGGGTGGGTAGACTGGCCAGGGTGAATGCTGCAGTCATTTGCTACAGGAGCTGAGGACTAACACTAGCGTGGGACATTGGGGGTCACAGATGGCTCTGGGCTACTAGGGTGCATACCACAACTGAGTGTTTTTACCGGGAAGAAGGACATATCTCTAAACAGAACTTTTACAAATGCTACAGAGGGCGCTGTTTCTACATAGTCAATGGCCTTTACAACAGCCACCTACTTTAATACAACAACTTTGGGAGAAATCAGCTGTCTACCCTTAAGTTAGAGAAGAGGATACATACCTTTCTCTTCCCTGTGCATGCAATAACCCAGTCTAACAATGTTAGCATAGTATAATGCACAGGAAGTGGGTTACACCAGCTAGCCTATAGCTAGCCTGTGGCTAAAAGGTAGCTAAAAGGAAGGAAATGGATAAAGCTAAAAGGAATCCCTAAAAGATTTAACTTTTTCTCTTCTGATATTGAGGAACACATACAGTATATACCTGACCAACTGATTCCTGCTGGTACGAACCTCATGGTTCGGTTACAAGATAAAAGACAGCGATTATTAAAACACAGAGTTGGGGTAAAAACTTGTGATTCTACAAGTTTAAATATAAAAAATACACTTAAACTGTTTTTGTCATGTCCTTTGCCTTATTTACCTTCACTTTGTCAAACTGCCTGTCCAAATCTGAACTACTGGGGTCCCTCTCTTTGCTGGAGATAATGGGCAGGCTGTCAGTTGTGTCTACTGCATTTCCATTGGCATCGTCCGCTGCGGTTTCCATGGGCATGTTGCCATTCTCTGTGCTGGTCTGCTCCTTCTGTGTGCTGTCCCCAGCCCCCTTCTCCTTCCCTACATGTGAGATCCAGTCCAGCAGGCCCTCGATTTTGGTTTTGCTCTCCTCAAGTTGCTCCACAGCAGCAACCTACCCATGAGCGCGCACACACACACACACACACACACACACACACACACACACACACACACACACACACACACAGAGAGGTGAGAGAGAGAGGTGATATAATACAAATATATAAATATATACAAATAAATATATATAGAGAGGAGATATAATACAAATATATATAATTTTTATGAGAAAATAACAATAGATAAAAATCACTTTTACAAAAACAAACAAAGAGCACAGATAATCATTTACAGTTTTAATATTACGAGCAGAACTAAAAAGCATTTTGAAACATTCTATAAACAATGAACTCATGATAAGAAAGAAATTATCTATTTCAACAAAACCTATTATATACTATCTCATCTTATGAAAGAACGCAGACCAGCTCTGCAGTCAGTCAATATCAGGGAGAAAATATTTACAACCGTTTAATACCACTTTTATCAGTCCCAAATGGCTTTTACAGAATGTGCTCCAACCTTTTCTGTTTCCTGTTTGATTGCTGTGGTCACAACCTTTTCCAGGTCTTTCCTGGACTCCTCGGCTTTTTCGTTGAGCATGTTGGCCTTGCTCTTGGCCTCCTCCAGTTTGTTCTCAACATCAGCTATCTGCTCTGGCGAGAGTTTGCTGCGATTTTCCTCTAGGAACTTTTTAGAACTGCTTATGACTTCATTTAACGCTCTGGCATTTGTCTGAATCTCTTTTTGCAGCGCCTGTTGGATTAAGACACCAAGAGAGAAAAGACAATTACACTTTTTATTGATTTGCCTTTAATCTACACACAAAAACAACCCTAAATCACTGCATGCAAAAAAAAACTTGATCTCTTCCATAATCTGGTTGGAATTACATTGACTTGTTGGCTATGTTGTTGGAAGCATAACACACTGATCCTTACTTGAACCAAACAGCTATGCACAATCTTCTACTCTGCTTGTGATCATGTATACAAACTGTGACAGCCTATTTCACCAAAATTGTACAAATCAATGTCATAGTTCTCTGATTCACAGCTCTACTTATTCTTATAAGCCCACTCTATAGCCAACAAGTCAATGTATAGCCACTTTACATTGAATGCTGGCTACTATCTCCATGTAACCACTAACAATCTTGTGAGTGCCCTCCTTCTTGCTCCTTCCTTCCTTCCCTTCTGCCTCTACTTTTTATCCTCCGTCTGCTCTGGAGAGCCATGTAGACTGACTATTTCAATTCTTTTTTTTATATATATATTATATATATATTTTTGGGCTTTTTATGCCTTTAATGAGACAGGACAGTGGAGAATGACAGGAAGCGAGTGGGACAGAGAGTCGGGGATGGGCTCCGGAAAAGACCAAGGGGCGGGAATCGAACCAGGGTCGCCGGCGTACGGTGCAGGTGTCCCAGCCAGTTGTGCCACTGCTGGGGCCAACTATTTCAATTCTTGAAGTTTTCACACATATATTCACATTACACCTTTCTAATTGATTAATATGCATATTTTGCACCCCAGACACAAGAAGTGGAGTTCTTTGCCTCTGCCTCATGCATTAATTCTGTATATTATCGGGACACCTTGCTGACCATTGTTGCTTATTATAGAGAGGAGGCATTTGATTATTATTTTCCTAGGAATTCATTCCTTAAAAAATAAAGAAGCTGTGAAACAAACTTTTTTTTGTTAAAAAAATAAATAACTCGACCTGCTGTTCTTGTCGGTACTGCTGCAGGTCCTCCATGTTGTTGGTGGCAATAGTCTGCGTCTGCTGATGGTGCCCGATGAGCCGGTTCTCTGTCTGGGTGAGGTTATCACAAAGATCCTGCAGCTTCCCCGAAAACTCCATCTGCTTGTCCACCACATCCTTCTAGAGAGTTCAAAGGACAGTCATATGTACAATGTTCTATGGACAACACAGGTCAAGAACACACACATCCAAGCACACAATGCAACTAGTTCCTTCCTACTCTGAACTTCTACAACGGTTGAGTATGCCGTAAACATGCCAGCCATTGAAAGGATTTCAGGGTTTGAACATTTCGACGGAGGAAGTTTGATGGTTAGTTAGGTACATTCAGGACTTTTAGTGTTGACATTTGTGTGGCATAAAAAGTCAAAGGTGGAGAAGTCATTGGTCTACCAGAGGTTACTGCAGTGCAGTAGACGAGTGCTGTCTTGAAACCTGTAATAGGACCATGAGAGATGTTAGTTGATTGCCAGTGAACAAGCCATGGACTCTCTACAGGTGGTGATGTTATAGACATGCCATGCTTTCATGTTTGATCATTTCAGTGCTTTTCAGGTAAAAAATACACTCTGTTGCACCTCAAAAACACTTGCACATGTCAACAAAAACAATTCAGCAGAAGTGGTAGAGTGAGCCACCCACTGTTGTTATGAGATGTACTACTTTATAAAAAACAAAGCAGTGTGTGTACATTTCACAACAACACAGGGATGGAAATTAGCACCGGCCACCAGACAAATGCTGGTAAAATATGAAAATGGCTGGTGAATTTAGCCACTTATTTGCCAGTGGCTGGTAGATGTTCACAAATGCTGGTAAAATATGAAAATGGCTGGTGAATTTAGCCACTTATTTGCCAGTGGCTGGTAGATGTTCACATTTTAATTCACAAGATAATTTCCACCCCTGTAAGTAAAACTGGCATGGTGAAAATGCAAGCTGTCCACGTCCATCCTCCCGAACCTCCTGCTGCTGACTCTCGTCCTCTCGGACCTCCAGCTGAAGGTCCAGCGTGCGTCGCTGGGCGGCGAGCTTGTCCTGCAGCTCTCGGTACGCCCTCTGAGCAACGCTGAGGCTCTTCAGCAGCCTCCTGCTCTGCGCCGGGCTCAGGAACTGAGCGTGTTCGGAGATAAAGTGATGAGTGCTAAAAGTGGCCTCCTCCAGCTCCCGCTGAGTGGCTGCCAAGCTCTGCTCCATATTCTGGGAGATGAAGGATAGATGTTTGATCAACCACTCGTATTACTAGCTGCAATAATGATGTAAGATTTCTTTTAGAAAGTTTAAGATAAAAAAAAAATCTTTCTCACTGAACTAATAAGGTCTGCATATTATTGCTGTATTGCATCACCATACAAATCTTAAATGTTTCTTCAAGACATGATTGAAGGAATGGAAATAGATAAATACCTTATTTTGCTGAATACTGTTTTTAATTGCCTCCAAGTTATCTATATCCATGATGTCTAGTTCGCAGATGACCTCACAGTTGTCATGAATACTCCCTGATAGCTTTTCCAGGGATGAAAGGAGGTCCTTGTAAGATGTGGCTAATTGGGACTGCAGAGAAGGGGAGTGAAGGGTTATCTTAGGGTTCAATTTCAATAGGAAGAGTACAAATAGCAAATGTTTTATTTAAGATGAATACTATTCACTGAGACATTTAAATTATCAATAAATCAAAATTTATTATCTTTGTTCCCTTAGGGTTTTTTTGTTGACAAAAACCGCAATGGCCCTCCACACTAAATCACACACAAACTTTACTGACCTTCTCTGTCTCAATTGCTTGCAATATAAGACTACTCCTTTCTGCAGATATTTGGCAGATGTCTGCGAAAGCAGGCTGTAAATATGTGAAGGCCGAAGCCAAATCTTGTTGGAATTGTGTGGGAACGTGTCCGTTAGCAGAATTGAGCAGCTGTGCAGCTATCTCCAGGTCTGCTGTTAGAATGCCAGCGAGAGCAGCAAGCTGCGACTCCAGAGACTAGAGAGAGAGAGGGTGGGCTGAATTAAGGGAGCTGAGGGGGCCAGTGGGATCAAGAAAGATCTGGACATGCTGACAGATTCCCATCATGCAAAGGGTGAGGCTTTGAGGGAAAGGGTGCATATAACATGTGTGGGCTAGATTTCAGAGACAGAAAAAAGAGAAGAAATTAATTAATAAGGTGTTGCTCAGAAAGTGAAAAGAGAAATGTGGAAAGTGGTGATTAAAAGAAATTGGACTGATAATAGAAGGTGAACTAGTTTAAAAACAGACGGGGTTGAAGATCACTGTGGGCTTCCCGTAGCCTGCCTTTATTCATGTGTACGGAATGCAGAGTAGTGCAAACCCACCTGAGACTCTTCCAGCTGGGAGTGCAAGCCATCAATGGTGCCGCTGAGAGGCCCTTGTGCCTCAAAGTCACTTTTAATGTCCTCCAGGACATCAACGTGGTCCTGAAGTCTTCCAATAGACTCCAAGTAACTCTGAATTGAGTATCTCTGTAGTGCCCAAAAAAAAAAACGTTTGGTCACTCTCAAATCAAAAATCAAATCGATAAAAAGCAAACAAGGTGGTGTTTTTAGCCGTTGGCTCTATCAGTTGAGATACATCAACAATGAAATCTGCAAACTGCAACTCACCCTACATTTGATCTGTTCATCCAAGTCTGCGCCTTGGTCAACTTTTGCCCATGAATGAGAGCCAAGATCATCTGAGTGTGGAGTCATATCAGTCTTGGCCTTACTCTCATCTATGGAGCAAGCTGGTGGCTTTTCCCTACTGGTACCAGCATTTTGGCTCTGCTTCTCCTCAGCACTGTTTCCCACAAGCATGTGTAAATCTCCTCGGACATCCTCCAGTGTAGTGGCTTCTTTGTTCGATGACACATCTTTAACAATCTGCCGCGGCTGGCTTTCAAGCTTCGCAACATCAAGAGGAAGCTGCTCTGCACTCTCACCACCACCCTCTTCCCTCTCCAGGTCTTTGCCCTTAGACAACTCCGGACGGCGATCAGGGATGGCAGCCTGTCTCTCAGGATCCTGAAGGTCGCCTGGGGTCAGTTTCTGAATTATCTCAAGGATATCATTAACGGTTTGGCTTTCAGCCTTCTCTGACTCATCAGCATCCACACCCTCCACCCGCTGTTTGACGAGCTCATTCAAAGACGACCTCAGGGCACTAAGGAGGCCTGACTGAGGAGGCATGACCGTCCCTGTGGACACAGGGTGTGGTTGGGCAGCAGATGCCCGCTGTTCACTCTCCTCAGGCAACATGCCAGGAGGCAGAGAACATTCAGTACGACTGTCCGCTGTGGCAGGTGGTGATTTCTCAGTCAGCAACATGGATTGTGAACAATACCTGTCATCGTTGTTGCTGTCTAGCTCAACATTGGCAGGCATTGGTGCAATTGTAGAATCTGTTTTAACAGAGGAATGTGTAGCACCATCTGCCTGTACTGTCTCTTGCCCTGAGTGTTTGACAGTAACTGATTCATGTTGATTGATATCACTGATTGTATGACTGTCTGGCCTTTGTTCAAATGCCTGTGAGGCATCTGCAGATGTCTCTGCAGTGGATCCTGGCAATGCATTTCCAAACAGACTATTGGTACTTGTTGACATGTTTTGAGAATCACATTCCGGTGCCGACTGAGATCCTGAGGCACTTGAGGCCTTCTGGGCCGTGTGCTCCAGGGGACCTTCATTTCCACCACCATAAAGGAGCGCCTGCATTTCTCCTGCACAGCGTTCTGAGTCACTTTCATGTTTATCTTCTGTTGAACCTCTGACACTCCCTGATTGTTGCTTCAGGGATTGCATTATTTTGGAGTCAACAGACTTTACCGCCTCTACACACATGTCTCCAGGTTTTCCACTTGATTTGTCAAACATAGATGAGGGCAAGACAGACTGATCCTTTTGACCTTTCTGACCATCACTTTGCACATGACACTGACTTGTCTGAAAAGGCAAAGATCTGTTGGCATAATCTGTATTCATTTGCAAACCAGTTGGGTCTGTGGTTTTATGTAATTTGGCATTTTCCTCAGAGGTCATGGCTGCTGATTCTGAATGATTGGACAGCCCTTTAGGTGAAGATGAGCTCAGCTCAGTGTCTTGACACTGACGTTTGTGAAAAGGCAAAGACCTGTTGGCATCATCAGTATTTTTCTCCACATCAGTTGAGTTTGTGTTTTTATGTGATTTGCCATTTTCCCGAGAGGTCATGACTGCTAATTCTGAATGATTGGACAGCCCTTTATGTGAAGATGAGCTCAAATCAGCATCTTGCAACCCCTTCACTGACTCTGAATGATCAGATAGCCCTTTAGGTGAAGTTGAGATTAGCTCAGCGTCTTGACACTGACGTGTCTGAAAAGGCCTGTTGTCATCATCTGTATTTATTCCAACATCAGTCGGGTCTGTGGTTTTATGTGATTTGGCATTATCCTGAGCTGTCATGACCCCTGATTGTGAATGATAGGACAGCCCTTTAGGTGAAGATGAGCTAAGATCAGCATCTTCCGACCCCTTCACTAATTCTGAATCATTGGACAGCCCTTTAGGTGAAGATAAGCTCAGCTCAGTGTCTTGACACTGACGTGTCTGAAACGGCAAAGGCCTGTTGGCATTATCAGTATTTATTTCCACTTCAGTCGGGTCTGTGGCTTTATGTAATTTGCCATTTTCCTGTGGTGTCATGACCGCTGATTGTGAATGATCTGCCAGCCCTTTAGGTGAAGATGAGATTAGCTCAGCGTCTTGACACTGACGAGTCTGAAACAGCAAATGCCTGTTGGCATTATCAGTATTTATTTCCACATCAGTCGAGTCTGTAGTTTTATGTGATTTGACATTTTCCTGAGGAGTCATAGCTGCTGACTGTGAATGATAGCACAGCCCTTTAGGTGAAGATGACCTAAGATCAGCATCTTGCAACCCTTTGGCTGATTCTGAATGATCGGACAGCCCTTTAGGTGAAGATGAGCTCAGCTCAGCGTCTTGCGACTCCTCTCTGACAGTACTGCACTGCTGGTCAGCACTCTGAAGGCTGTCTGTCTTCTTGTCATCCACACAGACATCGCTCTGGGATGAACACGATATGCCTGAATCGCTCTGAACGGGACTCACTGTCAGATTCATTGCAATTTCATGGTATTGCAGCTGCCTTGCACTTGTAATCAAGTGGACCGCTTCAGAAGGCTGATCAGCATTGTTGTTCTGTGGGCCTCTGTCATCTTCTGCAGCATCATTCTCTACCTCAAATGAATCCCTGTCACTCTTGTTCTGACTACGTAACATGCTTTGAGGGCAGCTGTTATTTCTGGAGAAGCATGGAAATCCAGTCTCCTCAGAAAGATTGTGTGGTAAATCGTCTTTCTTTGAAACATGATTTTGGGGGCTTTGACAGAGTGGATATTTCTCTATTGTCTGAGTTACAGGAAGAGGTGAGTTTCTGAGATGTGATATAACAGTAATCTTAGCCCTGTCTTTGGGAAGTAAAGCCTCACAAGGAGGACTTCTCTTTCCAGAGCGTTGAACAGATTCCTTCATTCTGCTGTTCATTTTTTCAGGACCTACATCATGACAGTGCTCATCGGAAAGGTCTAACATCAAAATGGCCACATTCTTCTTCTCATCTTTTTGGTCTAACTTATTTTCTGCTTCCTCCTCATCTAGCATACCCATAGCCTGTGCATCAGAAACACTGTGGAGACAGCTGCCATCTGGATCAATGATGGCTTTCTGGATAGGTTGTGAGTGAAGTATTTTATGGGCCATGTCATCCGTTATCATGTCATTTTCAAGAGCCTCACATATACTGATGGTGTGATGGGATTCCGAGTCGTAGAAACCTCCCAGAAGGTTCTGTTGCTCCATGATCTGCAGAGACACTTGGGAGGATATGAGGCCCTGTGAAACAGCCTCTTGTAAGGTCGACATGGTTCCTGACGGATTCCCGGCAACCCTGCCTTTACGAAACTGCAAAGCCAGGACTTCCAGAACAGTCTCCTCATCAACAATGCCCTTGTCTAGAGCAGCATCCAGGTCATACCGCTTGCCTGATGTGACATCTAAAATGCCTCCTTCCTCCACCTGAGCTCTCAGAAGATGGACCGCAAACTCCCTCTCATTCTTTTCATCCCAGGCAAGATCTGTGTAAGGGCACTCCGTGATCATGTCCATTGATTTGGTCAACTCACTGGTAAACGCAGGGCTATCTGAGGCATCATCCTCTTGTATTTGCAAAATGGATGTTTCTGTGATGTGCAACACATCTTTGTCAGTATCGATGTCAGTCTTAGAACAGGAAATCCCCTTTGAAGAATTGGATGCATGAATGCTAGTGTGAGTAGTTGCACTAGATAATTCTCTAACTTCACAAAGATCATCTTCATCATCTTCCATTTCATCTCCTTCCTCTAGTGATTCTGATTCACCACTCTCTTCAATTATCCTGTCTAAAGTTCTGTTGATGAATGACCCATCTGAAATCTCTGAATATGAAAACAGTTGTGTAGTCAAGCGTGCACCATCATTGTCTTTTGTTTGGCTTTCTTCACCTTCATATGCAGATTTGGACAACATTTTGATGGACATCTGGGCAGTTTGAGAGGTCTTTTTGAATTGTTTGCATATACCATCCATCTTTTCCTCAGCCTCACCTGTGTCAAAGCCTATGTTTGCTAAAACTTTTGAATCCATATTGCATGGTCCCTTTGAAATTTCTGGGATAGTACCACTTGAGCTTTTGGAATCTGTACACTGCATTTTATCTTCATCATTCAAAGTGATATCAATACATTTTGATGATCCCCAAGATCCAGCAGAATTTTCCATGAACACTTTGGCCATTTTGTTCAGTTGCCCATCAAACACTAGTAGCCTCTGCCCTGTTTTGGGGTCCATGTAGCTATTCATCATTAGATAGGAGATGAATAACTGGCGGGCCTCTGCAGGAGACGGCATATTCATGTTCTTCTCATCCACTCCTGAATCCTGAGAAGATCCATGAACTCCTTCCAGCTGCAGCTTACGCCAAACCAACCAAGATGAGAACCTCTTGTTGAGGTCATCGATGTCAGGAAACGAGTCTGGTAGCTCCACTGTTTTTAATATCTCTGCAGTGTACTCATCAATAAGGCCATGTTTGGTGGCAGAGTCAATGTCAACTACCTCAGAACTCTCTGGTATGTAAAAAGCAGCAATTTTTTCTCGGTTGCAGAGCAGTTTGGCTGCTAGGTGATCGTTAATAATTTCATGCTCTAGGGATGTTGTAACAGCCAGGATTTCACCAGAGTCTGAGTCAAAGCCTTTGTCTGCTAAAACTTTTGAATTCCTATCGTATGGTCTCTTTGAAATTTCTGGGAACGCACCACGTGAGCTGTTTGCATCTGTACACTGCATCTCATCTTCCTCATCCAAGACAATGTCAGTAAATTTTGATGATGACACGTGGATCTTCTTCTCAGATCTCCCAGATCCAGCAGAATTTTCCATGAACACTTTGGCCATTTTGTTCAGTTGCCCATCAAACACTAGTAGCCTCTGCCCTGTTTTGGGGTCCATGTAGCTATTCATCATTAGATAGGAGATGAATAACTGGCGGGCCTCTGCAGGAGACGGCATATTCATGTTCTTCTCATCCACTCCTGAATCCTGAGAAGATCCATGAACTCCTTCCAGCTGCAGCTTACGCCAAACCAACCAAGATGAGAACCTCTTGTTGAGGTCATCGATGTCAGGAAACGAGTCTGGTAGCTCCACTGTTTTTAATATCTCTGCAGTGTACTCATCAATAAGGCCATGTTTAGTGGCAGAGTCAATGTCAACTACCTCAGAACTCTCTGGTATGTAAAAAGCAGCAATTTTTTCTCGGTTGCAGAGCAGTTTGGATGCTAGGTGATCGTTAATAATTTCATGCTCTAGGGATGTTGTAACAGTCAGGATTTCACCAGAGTGAGGCCACAGAAGGCCCATAAAACCCTTTTGCTTCTCCAATACTAAAAGTGCACTTGTAGAGCTCATTAAATTGCACTGGACAGCCTCATCGACTGTTAGTTTTTTACCATTATGAGGGTCAACAATGCCACCATTTTGGACCTGAAGGTTAAGCACTGCACTAGCAGTCTCTTGATCAATTAAGCCTTCTGATAAAGCTTCTTCTACTGTGAGTTTAGACCCTGTTTTGGGATCCACAATGCCCCCAGCACACAACTGAGACCCCAATAAGCGAATCATGGTCTCTTGATCGATGGCCCCCTCATGGACAGCCCTCAGAATACCAAATTCTTTTCCTGATTTAAGCCAGATGTTTCCATCTGTTCTGGGTTTCACTGGTAACAGACGCAGGCCAGTCTTTTCATGAACAACACTCCTCTGCATGAGCTGATTGAGAGAGACTTTCTCAGATGTGTTAGGGTCAATCAGGAGCTTTGAGATGCTTTGATCTTCACCAAGTTTGCTGAGGAGATCTGCAGGGATCAAGCCATGCTGGACTGCTCTATCAAGATTGAAGACCTCCCTAGAGGAGGTTGTTCTGAGCCCCCCAGTAGCCAGTTGAATCTCCAAAATCTTTATTGCAAGGTTCTCAGAGACAGCTCCCTCCTTCAGTGCAGCTATAACAGGGAGGGGTTCAGAGGTGTAACTGGGCCTTGATAGGCGCTTGTTAGCTTCGTTCAAATCTTGCAGTTGCCTGTGGGTGGATTCGTTGATAAGTTCTTGCTTAAGAGCGTTCTCCAAGTCCAGGCACATCCTGACGTCAGGAGAAATGAGTCCAGATGTTATCAGCTGTGCCTCCAGGAGACTCAGCCCAGTGGTGTGGTCAATCAGGCCCCTCTGCACGGAGCAGCAGACGGACAACACCGCCCCACTTCCCATCACCAGAATCCCTCCAATGGTCTGAATCCTCTGTAATAAAAAAAGAAACAATTGCAGTTCAATAGGTTGCTTTTTTTACTTAAGATGCCAAATGGGGTCTGTGTTGTTTATATCAAATGTTATGTTAAATATTAAATGTCAAATATTAAATATTTTTTGTGCTATTATAGAAAAAAAGTGTCTGTGCGTGTACTGTAAGAAAAAAGCCATGAAGACATCTACTCACCCGTAACATGTCTATGAATGCTATCAGTACATGTGCAACAGTGAAAGTCAGTATTTCAACAGCAAGAGGAGGCACACTGAAACACACTGAAAGCTGGCATGCATCTGTGGATAGAATATTTGGTATCTTGCACAACAAGAGAGTTGGTTAGAGACAACACAGAGGTGGATACCTGTATGGAGGGAAAGAGAGGTCTCCTGGGTTGGCTGTGAAAAGAAGCTGTGAAGCTGGGTGACATTAAACACTTCATGCTGGGGCATGTTTACAGGATACTCACTCCACACTCTTAGCGTGGTGACACATCAGGCATTTTGGGCAGCACCTTGGGGAATTTGCCAACAGAACTTCACAAAGGGCATCTAGAATTACTCACTAATATCTGAATACATTTGGATGGTTAAATGATGTTGTTCGGTTCTCTGTGTCCAAATGGTGTTGCCCAAAATATTACCCTGTATGTCAGTACACTTAGGTGTCAACTGTTTGAACTAACACCTGTCTACAACCCTATCCAAGCACACTCACACAGCATTGGGTCTTTTAATCGCAAGGGATGTGATTTAGAAAATTTAGCAAAGTGGTGACACCTAAAGATGCCATTACCATGCTGTGGATATGGTGAATAGAAACAATGGTTAGTCATGCAGTCTGGGACAGCAGTGCATTTTCACATAGGGGAACTGATCTTCCTCTGTAAAGGTTGCAGAGGATCCAGTACCTTCGCCTTGTCAGTAGAGGGCGCCTGTGCGCCAGTGCACTGCTGGGAGAGATCATTGTAGGCCTGCTGCAGAGCCTTCAGTTGCTCCTCAGTCTCCTGCTTCTCCTCTTCAGTCATCCTAAAGGGAGGAGTGCAGTAAAGTTAAACACATGATTATCGTTATGGGCACAGATAGATCGGTACAGCCCTATTTATTTGAACGGGCTTGTTTCATACCCTCAATAAAATGTCCACGCATTATACAACATACGAGGACGGATAATGTGACAGAAATAGTAGCAAACCACTCCACAGATAGACAACAGACTTGAAAATAGCAGTACTGGTTAATTCAAACATAGTATTGGGCAGCTCATAAAACCTGTGATCATAACAGCAGATTTCATTTTGGATTCCTCTGAGCATGAATTCACTAACACTTCAATTCAAACGTTTTTATACGTTACGTTAATAGTTCTTAACAGCTGCTTTTGTCCAAAGTGACTTACAATGAATGATATCAATAAGCATTACATCAACATTAAAATGAATAGTTTAAAGTAAAGTCATATACAGCACAAAATGCATCAAGGCGTACTTGTCACTGTGTTTGGTGAGCATCAGCTGTGTCATCCTCAGTGCTTCTGCAATCTGTTCCTTCTTTGTCACCATTTCCTCCATAGACGCCTATAAATATCACAGAATGGAGACCAGTGAACACACATCATTTTCTGGACATATTGTGTCAAACACCAAAATGTACAGAAGGGTGAAAACTATGTTCATGAAAGAGAAAATTTTTTAAAGACGATAAAGTGACTCATATCAAACAACAGGGGTCCAAAAAGGACTTCCCGTAGACCTTTTCTTTCATTTTATAAATGTAACCTCTATTCTCTATCTTTTTCATTATTTTTGACAGCACTTATTTCATGTCAAGATACAGTGATGGGAGAAAGAGCAACATTTCATCAATGACTGAACTATTAATTATGTACTGTGCCAAGACATTCTGCATCTGAATGTCAGATTATCTATTACATCTAGCAGCACAGAATATATTCTAAATAGTATTTATATCTACAAATGTGTTTAAGGACCTGCTATATTATAAAATGTATGTGTGATGACGTTCCTATTGGAAGTTTGGTGGGGACATAGCAGTGTTAGCATACAGCAGTGGCATGGTTTACTACTGGCACAAGTTGTGGCATGTTGTGGACAATAATGGGACAGGTGTTTAGTGGATGGATGTCACGTGTATGTGGGTGTTACAGAGATCCACGGCTGTAAAATTAAAGCTACTGGTAACTTTTATGGATGTGAAGATTATATACAGTATTTTATTTGAGGGTTATATACGACTTTGAATCTAAACAAACAAATATGTGAGCTCAATCTGCGATACTTAATGTTATGTTATGTTCCGATGGGACACCATGATGATAGTGCCATTTTAATTAGATTCCGGTATTCTAAATTATCATTTGACTTTATAAACCAAAACAACCTATATCTGCCCTGCCACCAAGGACTGACAATCCAAGTAGAACCGTGCTCATAATATGTAGTGTATGTGAGTGAAGAGCTCATTTGCAAAAGAGATTTCCTCCATTTTCATGAATTTTCACAGATCTTTTTTTACAAAATACAAATCAAAATAAAGTTGTGTAGATGTTTTTACTTATTTAATCTTGTTATTTAATCAAAACAACCCAACTGCAGTTTGACTAATATGACCTGGAATGCATAATAAAATTTCATGTTTTATAATAATAATAATGTAATAATAGATATATCTGTTTTTGCAAATGATTATTTGTATACTTATTTAGACCTTTGCAGTGTTCATTCAGTCATTGTGTGTGTGTGTGGGGGGGGGGGGAGTGGTGGAGGATGGATAATGTCTTTATGGGGAATGGGGGTTTAGGGGTTTTCTTGTGCTTGTGTACTTATTGCAGCCCTACCGAAAAAGAACCATAGGAATCTTACAGTATTTTGGGACAAAATATTACAGTTATCTTATAGAAATACTACAGATATTATAGGAATCTTATTATATTATGGGGCATATTATAGAAGTACTATGACTGTACTATAGGAACACTATAGAGGACAAGTATACTATAGAGAATATAATAGAAATATTATACACTATGATAGAAATACTATAGATATCTTATAGTAATACTATAGTTCTTTTTCATAAGGGAGTGCATAAATCCCCCCATGAACTCCACATATAAAATATGTGTCTCCAAACTTCATCCCTATAATGAGAAACGTATGGTGTGTAAAGCTTTATACTAGATTATTACCTTAAATAGTCTTTCTGTCAAATGTATTGTGTGAAATGTCTAGGGCTGGGTTTTAAATGACTGACTTACAGACTTACTTATGTGATTACAGATTGTGATTACATGTTTATAGACAGAGTATGGCAAAAGGGAAAGAAAGCAAAGTGTGGTCTCATTTTTATTGAGAACAAAATGTATAAAATACACCATTATCCTATATAAAACAGTCATGCTGTGTCACATTATTTACTCGGCAATTAACCATCATAATAACTGTGCTACGGCATCAAGGTGATTCATTATCTGCCTTATTAATTCCGTGTAACCAGCACAGTTGGCAATCTTGAGTGCAACCTATAAAAACAATTCAAAGGTCAGCAATTAATGAAGAAGACGTTTACGATGCTTATTACAGTATTTACCTTGGGCATACTAGAGCTCTCTGAGATGGCTTTACCATCTTTTCCAACTTTCTCATCTTTGCTCGAGTTCACACTGGACACCCAGTTTAAAAGTTTGCTAACTTTATCACCATGCTCTTTTTTCTCCTCCTCAACAGTTTTCTGGAATTCAGGGACAGAAATGAACAAGAGTGATTAAGCAACAATACAACTGGTTACTAGACATTCATGGTTCATGATAAAGGTTCATGGTATAATTTTACGGTAAATAAAATAGAGGTACTGTTTCTTTATATTTAGTAATTCAAGAATAGCATAATCTACCCATTGAAAACCAATGAGATTTATAAAATATTTACATAACATGAAAAAACACATTGCTTATATGAAAAGACACAGGTTGAACAGGAAGGTTAATAAAGAAGGCACAACACATTCTGAATGACAAAGTTGAAGATGTTTTGATAATAAAAGCAGAAGATGGCTGTTATGTTCTTTGTGGCACTAAAAAATAAGTTACATATGTCGATAGGTCCAGATGTACTGGAATGTCCCTGTGGCCCCCATGCTTTGAGGTTTGGTAGCTTCAAGCAGCATGAAACCGGTGTGGCCATCAAAGACACCTTTTTCCAGGGATTCACTGAAAGAAATCCTCTTCTTGGTCTTTGGGCAGGTAAGGGATTTGGAAAAGGACCTTTCATCTTTCAGCTGGGAAGCTGTAGCCTTGTCTATCAAGCAGCCCAGGAGAGCCTCATCCACCGTCATCCTCTCATGGGTTTCTGGGTTGATCAGTCCTCCAGTAAAGAGTTGGTATTCCAAACATCTCATCCCAACGTCTTTCAATAACAGGTTTTCTTGCATGGCTTGGGCCACTGAAAGGGTCTTTCCTGTTTGGGGATGTGCGAGACCATTGTAAGCTTGTTCAAACTGCTTGAGTAGATGTTCAAAACTGTCATTTAGTAGACCTTTTTGAGTTGCCTCAGCAATCCCAACACGCTCCCCCAGTGCTGGGTCACAGATGCCTCCAGTGCAAGCTTGAGCTTCTAAGAGCCGAAGGGCGGTCAATCTGTCCACAAGGTTCAGTTGGTGACCTTTAAAGACAGAAAGTCTCTTCCTGGAAGCAACGTCCCACAGTCCAGCAACAGGGCAATGCGTGATTCTGAAAACAACCTTTCTGGAGTTCAAGAGATCTGCGAGCTCGTATATACTAAGGAGGCCACTTCGGTATTTGGCAAGTTCGGACGATTCAAGGATTCGAAGTCTAAGAGCCGTTTCAATGCAAAGCTGTCGACCACTTCTAAGGTCTGTTAGTATGTGCATGAGGCTTCCGTTAGAGTCTGTGACAGTTTCCTGCCATTCAGTTTCTTGCTGAGACAGGAAGAGGTATGTTTTCTTATCAATATGGTTGCCTTTGAAGGCTTCATATGCTGGCATCTCAACTCCATTTGAGGTGTTGATAACAGACTTTCTGCCTTGCACACTGTCAGGGGTAGGGTTAGCTTCCTGCTTACCACCTATTGGCAAAAGATACACACCACTCACCGTGTCAAAAACACACATTTTCAACAGCTCACAATAATAATCTCTCTGGCCAGTCTCAGGGTTGTAAAAGCCCTTGGGATTGCTGACTGGATCATAGATGGTCTGATAGGTGAACTGGTTCAAGAGGCCATTTTCAAGAGCAAAGCTAAGAGGCACCCTGACACCAATCACTGGATGAATGAGGCCACCTGTAGCTATCTGAACTTCGATCGTCTTCTTTCCCCTGTGTCTGTCAAGTATTCTTTCTTCCATGGCCTGAAAGACCGAAAGTATTTTCCCTGCATGAGCATAACCACACACTGCTTTTTCAGCTTCTACAAGCTTCTCCTTGAGGTCCTCTCTTATGATTCCATTTTCAAACGCATCCTCTGCAGAGTAGGTTTCCCCTGTTGATGGATCAATAATACACCCAGTAGCCGCTTGTGCTTCAAGGAAGTCAACAGCGTAAGTCTTTGTAATGATCCCTTTCTCTGAGGCCTCAGTGAAGGACATCTTCTTCTTGCTAGACTGATCGTAAACTCCAGCGATTGATGGTGGCTTGCTAACAAACTGAGCGATGCATGCTTGTACTTCTTCCATAGACATCTGCCCTGTCTCTAACTTCAGGGCAGTGTCATTATCCAGCAATTTCACTTTGATCAATTTCTTGATACTGATACGTCCTCTAAGGCCTTGAACTTTGCGTGATAGAGTAGAGGGGGAACCTGTGACTTTGCTAGTGAGTCCAGATGCATCTGAGTTGGAGATGTTAAATGTAACAGACTGCCCTTTGCCAGACTTGCCTTTCTCAGACAGAGAGCTTTTGCGCATGGTGGCTGTCTGCTCTGTTGTGATATTTTGGCTGTTAACGTTAGACTCTGTCTCTTTTGTATGTGTCTGTAACACAGTTGAATTATGCAGTGAAACTGAATTGGTCATTGTCTTCATGATATTTTCCTGAGATTTGTTTTGATAAACTTCCATTTTTTCTTGTTTCATTATTCTCAGCTCCGCCAGAACTTTATCCTTCTCCAGAGTTGCTATCTGTTGACATGAGATTATTGATACTATTAAATGAAATATTTTGATATAAAAATAAAATTTGTTCATTAAAAATGTATTATTGTCTCTGTATAAATACATACTCATACAAGTTAACCAAGAAAAATAATCATCAATAGCAAATTGCAGATATGAATACTAATAGTGTTCATTATACAAGACTATTACATTCATTCAAAATAAATTAAATATTAAATTAGTATCTACGGAAATATGTAGTCATTTGTACCTCTGAGGAAACTTTCATCTTCTTGAGCTCATCCTCCAAACTTCGCTTTGCCTCCTCATATGATGATACAATATTCTTTGTTAATCGCAGCTCTGTCTGTAGCTTTGCAATTTCATGGTCTTTGAGACACTGATGATTTGACATTGATGGTTTATCTGATTCCAGTTCCTTAACTCTCTTGTTCTCAGAGTTGACTTCCACCTCAAGCTTCAAGACCTTTTCTTGAAGGTTTTTCACTTCCTCCATGTAGGTAACAACTTTTTGTTTGAGGGACTTTACCTCCCTCTCTGAAGCCTGTAGCTTCCGTTCTGATTCGCCCAATGTCTGCTTGAGCCGTGGAACCTCTTTAGAATTTTCTTTGCGAAGGTTGTCCAGTTGACTTATGCTGGACGCCAGCTTGATTTTTTCATTGTCCAGATCAGATATCTTGGATTTTGCTTTAAGCACATCGACTTCCATGGCTCCTTTGTCCTTCACTGCTTGCTCCAGTTCAATACGAAGAGAGTCTAGCTGTTGTTGAGTCTCTTGCTTTGAAATCTGGGAGTTGTGAAGCAACACTCTGAGCTTTTCAATCTCTTGTTGGAGATGTTTGTGGTCCCTTTCGGCTGCCTCTATGTTCTGGGAGCGCTCTGTGGATTTTTTCTCCAACTCCACCTTCGTGCGAGATTCTCTCACAATGAATTTCTGCTCCATCTCGGTATGGACTAACTGCAGTTGTTTTTCATAGCCAGACTTCTGTTTCTCCAGTTTATCCTTCAATTGATCCAACATGCCTTTGCAGCTTTCAAGTTGGGCTTCCAGAAGTTTGGACCTCACCTGGGCATCAGAAGCTTCTTTTTGCTTCTTTGTAATGTCCTGTTGGGCTTGCTCTAACTGTATTTTCAATTGAGAGAGCTCCAAACTCAGAGCCTGGGCACTGAATGATTGTGTCTGACTCTTCTTGATGCTTTCTTGGGCTTGCTCCAGCTGCATTTTCACTTGAGAGAGCTCCACACTCAGAGCCTGGGCACTGGATGTTTCTGTCTGACTCTTCTTGATGGTCTCTTGAGTTTGCTGTAATTGCATTTTCACTTGAGACATCTGCAAATTCAAATTCTGATTCTTTTCAAGCACCATGTTTCTGTCCTTTTGAAGAGCGGACATTTCTGATGTCATTTGGTGTATTTTCTCATGCGCTGTGGTTTTCTCTTTCTGAAGAACCATAATTTCCTGTTTGAGGTTCAGTGTGTCTTTGTCTACAGTGGAGCTCATGTCTTTAATGACCACTCTGCTTTTCTGGAGCTCCTCTTCAAGGTTCTTCACTTTAGACTGACTGATGTTTGCTTCCTGGGTTACCTTAATAAGTTCATCTTTGGTTCTTCTCAACGTGGTACTCAGATTATCAAACTCACCCTTGAGTGTCAACAGTTTCTGGTCAACCATTTGCTTTTCCTTTTGCATAGAAAGTATGTCCTGTTTAAGATTTATTGTGATCTTTTCAGAGTTTCCAGTTATTCCTTTCATGGACTGTTTGCACTTCAAAAGTTCATTTTCAAGCTCATTCACTTTGGTAGCATATTTTTGCACCTCACCATTTTCCTTCTGCAGCTCTCCCATGGTTTTCTTCAAGCTCAGATTCAACTCATTGATTTCCATCTTCTGTTCCTGGACTCTCTGTTTCACGGTGTTTCTCTCATTGGAAATGGAGTTCAGCTCAGATTTTAGCGTTCTGATGTCTTTTTCATACGTGGCTATGTTTGCTGACAGGGTTTTGTTTTTCAGCTCCAATTCAGCCGTTTTCTTGACCTCGTCATTGTAACCCCTTAGTTTCACCTGGAACTCGTGTGCTGTTTGAGTTACCTTGAGCAGTTCCTCCTCAATGATCTTTACCTGGCCTTTTGTGCTCTCTGCTTGGGTCTTGTAAATGCTGATCTGCTGATCCTTGCTGCCCAGCTCAATATTCACTTTGTCCAGCTCTCCCCTCACACTCTTCAGGGAGTGCTCTGTCTCCATGTTCATTTTCTTGAGCTCCTCAACCTTTTTGGTCAGTTGGGTAACGTGCTGCCCACTTTTCTGCAGCTCCAGCTCAAGGTTTCTGGCTTTGAGGTGAATTTCCTTCTCAGACCTCGACTGTGAGGACATATTCTCTTTAGCCTTCTGTAGGTGTTCCTTGAAAGTGTCGGCTTCGGTCTTCAGTGCTTTGAGCCTCTGTTCGGCAAAAGTTTTCTCTTGCTGAAGTGATTCAATACATACCTTGAGATTTCTTACATCATTTTCTAAAGAACTATTTACTCGTGTGATTTCATTTATCTGATACTTAAGCTGGTCGCCTCCTAGCTGTGATGTGCTCAACTCGTCTTCTAAGCATCTCATTTTGTGCATGAATTCCTGTTCTATTGAGTTCTTCTGAAGAAGTTTCTCTTGGCTTATTTTCAGTTGTTCTTTTATGCCGTCCACCTCTGTCTTGTGGAAAATGGCTCTCTGTTCCAGGGTGGTTTTGTCTCGCTGCAATGACTTGACTTGTTCTTGGTAAACGTAGATAGACTTTTTCAGTTCAGAGCTTTCCTGTCTTATTTCTTCTAGTTTCTGCCTCACACCATTTCTGTCTGCTTCCATGTCCGCCTGAAGTTTTATGAGCCTGTTATTTGAGTCATCCAGTAGCTCTTTGAACCGTTGCGCTTTCTCCTCTGACATATTCTTCTGCATCAGCATGCCATTCAACTCTGACTTCAGAGTCTTGATCTCTGATTCGGCTCTCTTCTTGTCCATCGTGAGCTCCTCCATCTTGTGCTGCATGACCTCAGCCTCAACCTCAGCTTGGATTTTCTGGATGCTGCTCGACAAAGTGGATGACTTCTGCACTTTGGTGACCGTCACATGCGACTCACTCTGTTGCCCCTTGGTAACCGACTTGGCCAGGTCCAACTCCATACTGCGGACATGACTCAGGAGTTCAGCCTCTGCCCCCTCTTTGGTCTTCAGCGCCCGTTCCAGGTCCTGCACATCACTCTCCCTTCGTTTCAGGTGCTCTTCCAGAGACTGGCGAGCAGTAGTGCTCTCCTCAATGTTCCTCCTCAGCACCTGGAGGCTTTCCTCCAGGGAGGATCGCCTGGCCTCGGCCTGCTGAACGAGCAGCTGTGCCTGACTCAGCTCTTGCTCCATAGCTGCTTTGGCCTTCACCACACCCTCCAGTTCCACATGGAACTGTCGTGCATCGGTTTCAGCCTTTGTTTTCTGCTCAGTGACTTCCTCTATGGTTGTTTTCTGCATCTCAAGCTCTCGGCCTAAGATCTCCAGCTGCTGCTCTCTGTCAGACAGAGAGGCCTCCAGCTCCTGTACCTGTCGCTGTAGCCGGGAGATCTCCCCCTGGCTTGTCTCTTTCTGCAATTCTATGGTCTCCGTCCAGGTGATGTACTCAGCTCTCTCTGAGGCCTTCCTCCTCTACAACGAAAAACAGGATCATCCACTTTGTCCGAGGAAGAGAGTTGGACAGTGTAGCATTCCAAGAATTGCCCACTTACCAGAATGAAGACAGATGAAGCTTGACAGAGATGTCCCCAACAGCAGCACTCAATAATGACAGCAAAAATGTGGAGCCAGAGTAAAAGGAAATGTTCTCACCAAAGATCATTGCCAAGAATGATACAAAAGAGTGCTTCTTTTGCATCGATTTGAGCTTGCATGCTGCTCGCAATAGCTTTATGTACGTAGAAATGTAGATGTTATTGATACTTCAAAATAACATCCTTTCATGACAGGGTAAGAACAGAAGAGCATAAATCTGCAGACACATTTTCACCAAGAAGAACCAGACTATAAATGACCACAGGAAAATGCACAGGCATCAGACAGTTCAAGACAGCTGATATATAACAGCTGTATAAATCACAGTAAAATCATAATTTTATGAACCATACTTTGTATAATGAAAATGAACTATTATGTTAAGATATTAATATGCATTATAGAATGTATAGAATGTTAAATGGTTATGATCAATAAAAATATTTTCAGACCTTTTCTGTTCATTACTATTCATTAGGTCCCAGATCATCATTTTTTACTCCTTCATCATGTTCTTACCTCTTCTTCCTCTGTCCTTTTCAGTGTCTCACTGGCAAACTTCACATACTGCGTCATCATCGTCACCAGTGTGGTGTAGCGTGTACGTAGATCCATGAACTGAAGACAAACCAATGTTTCAGTCAGTGGCATAGAATGTTCCATACAGCACTGTGAATTCTAGATTCGTAAAGCATGGCAATGTCAAATCTATACTAGATCACAAAAGTTTGTCACCTAAATGAGAATGTAATGTGGGTATAGGCACACTGTGTGAGCTTTGGAATAACTAACCTCCTGCAGGATAGTATCCGAGGAGCTCTGCATTCTTCTCCGTTTAACAGGAGACTTGTGTTGGGAGTCCACCATCGCTCTGTAGGTCATCATCTGTAGCTCATAGTCCTTAAAAAACAAAGCAAAAATAATAACCACCTTTGGACCAAATGTAATGTCAACACCAAATCTCCAAAACTCCAATTAATTGCATCTTATAACTATACAACATACACCAATGTATTGCCACTCCATCCAAATTAAAACATGGAGTGTTTGAACAACACTGTCCATGAACACTATGAGAGAAAGTAATAGCTTACCTTAACTCCAGTGGAGTATTGTTCGGAGTATTTCTGACATTCATCAATCTTACTCTGTTTCTGCTCCATTTCAGACACAAGCAACTGGAAAACATTCAAACAAAATACTTTTCATGCCACACTTCCAATAAAAAAGTAGTAGAAAATGTACAAAATAGATTAACATTTAAAAAGCTTGTAAATGCTGCATCCTACACTATAAAAAGGTGCATACATTCAAAATGTTCTCCTGTATATTATTTAGTTAATGTATTACCCTGTGGCAATTACTGGTATATTTTGTAAGGCTTATGATGTGTGAAGTGAGGGGCATAGTTTACCTTCTGTTTGTTTAGCAGCTCAGCCAGGGCTTTGCTATCCTCTGGCTGGTTCTCTTGCATCTTCATCTGAACAGTCTCCAGTTCAGTGGCCCACTCATCCAAACTGCCGTACGCATCTTTGTAGTACTTCAGAGACTTGCTAATACCCTCCAAGTCGCGGAGCCTATGAGGCAATCCATGAATATTGAATTGTCATTGAATATAAGTATAAAATTACATACTAACATACTACCTATAACAACACATTTGCTTTACTATAGTTTTTAATGCTACCCAAGGATTAAACTATCTGCTCTCTACTGCCCAAACAATAAACTAACCGGCTTTTTATGTGTGTATTGACATGTGGTAAATAAACAAATATTAGAATAACAAACAAACAAATATTAGAATAAACAAAGATTACTCACATCTGACGTAATATGTAAAATATGTGTTAGCACAAAATGTAGTTATGCCACAGCTTTTAATACTACTTAAAAAATGGTCAGGTCAAACCAACCTGCTCTCGATCTGTGAATGGACACTACTCCATCTCTCTCCCAGCTGGTCGGCTTTTTCCTTATGCCAGTCGAGGTCAAAGTCTCGTTCATTATGTGTTTTGAACATGCGGTCACTTATGACACGGGCTTTCTGTAGCTCGTCCTCAAGGTCATGGAAAACTTCTCTCTTTTCATCAATTTCTGAGCGCCACAGCTAAAAAAAAAATAAAAAAATATTTTGGATTCATAGAGAAAACCAAAACACATAAAATGCAGTCTGAAACCTGATATTGTGGGAGAATGGGAGTCTACACTACCTTCAGAGTGCTCACTATGTTTTCAATGGACTTCATGTCTGCGTTGAGTGCATCTTCCTCACTCAGTTTGGCCTCGTAAAGTTTCACTAACGACTCAGCATTCTGGCTGTGCTTCACCACCAGACTGATAGACTTCAGCCTGCAAGGTAAACAAAAACAACTCTTAGGTTATACCCAACCAACAATAACTTGCATTTATATAGCACCCTATCAAGGCCCATGGAAAGCCCAGGAAATCCAGTTGATTTTTATTGAGTTATCCAGTTGACTGATTACTGACAAATTGGGATCTTCTATTTAGTGCAGTCAATACTACTTGTCAAATCTGACAAACTTTTGCCTAATAGCTGTACATACTGTGAAGTGTACAGGGATAAAGTCAGTGGGATAAATTCACTCAGTTCAGTTTAGCTCAACACTCAAGCAAGACTCTTATTCTAGGTGCTAAACAAGCAGGGACACTTAATTAACTTGCAGGCATATGGCACAGTCCTGAGGGCTGAACATACTTCTCCAGGTAGATGCAGCACATGGAGTGGACGAGGCCAGTGGCCTGGACGAGGTTCTGCAGCTCCGCGGAGAGAGAGGGAGGGGAGGAGGTGGCCTGTCTGAGGAACAGCTCACATTTCTCCCTCATCACCTCGATTTCCTCCTTCAGCTGGTCCAGGTCCGCTTTCTTCTTCTGAGACAGAAAGAAAGTGGAAGAAAGAGTGAGACAACAACAGGTGACAGGGCAGGTTTATCTTCAATTATGTGGAAGAAAAGCACTAAAAAGCCATTTTGACTTTGATTCTCCAGAATTGTTTATTTAAAACAATAAGATACAGGCTATAGTTGTGTGTTTCTTATAGTCAGAGATACCTCTTGCTCAGTGATGCGCATGATGCTCTGCTGCAGGTCGTCTCTGTCCAGAGGCGTGCGGATCTGACGGATGAGTTGCTCCTCCTGGCCCTCCAGACGCATGCGGAAGTTGCGGATCTCTGAGATGAAGGTGTTGTACACAGACTCCTCGTGTTCCTCTGTAAACCACAGGGAGGAAGCAGTGAGCCACATGACGTATGGGTCAGTGACAGTTACAGGGAGGATACTGGAGGAAGGGTAGGTTTTATTTTGTTCTTAGCACAAACTATCATAGACGCTTAACTGATACATTCACAGCAAATCAATGGCCTAAACTGGGTGTGAAAATTCTGTGTATCGGTAATCTCTTTTCATATGCATTAATCCACTGCTTGCCTCTAATTGCCGAATTGTTTGTAAACAAATAGATTATATATAAATAAATTCCTCCAGCAAACAGATTATCAACATCCCCAAATAAGTCAAATCTATGATAAACCCGACATTCTCAGTAGTTCCTCAGATCAACCCTAATCTGCTGTCTCAGGGACTTTAATGGGGCACCTTTAGAGTGGGATGTGATATAAAACAGCTTGTGAAGCAAGGAATAAAACACAGACTCTTTCATGTAACCTAATCTAGTCACACCCACATCCTCACATACACACACACACACACACACACACACACACCCTGTCTTACCCACCACAGATATCCATGCCCTGGCACAATTGAGTATAATTCCAAAAAGTATTAACTTTCTGTCTAATAGGATTAAGGAAGCATGTGTTTGCCTCGAGGTGTGGGTCCCGTCCCACTCTATCCCGCCCAACAAGAGGGGGAAAAGGAGAAGAAGGAGAAGAGGAAGAAAGCATTAAGCTCAAGCTCTTAAGAGCCAAGCTGAGCCTTGCCTCTCTCCGCAGACTTGAGCAGCTCCTCGTAGTACTCCTTGCAGGCCAGGACATCTCGCTCCAGCTGAGTCCGGTCAGCCATGGTGAAGACTTCGGACTCCTCGCTGTCCTCCAGGAACTCCTCAAAGTGAGCCTGGAGGCTGCTCAGCACCTGCTGATGTTCCCCTGGTAGCATGGTCTTAATCTGGGAGTCAGAGACAGCAACACGGTCACAGCTAAATACACTCATTACAGATCATTATAAATGTATAAAAGGATTTACACAGGGTGAATATGGTCGAAATGACCACATCGGTCTACCAAGAGATTTGTCAGTAGCCATATAAATATTTTGTATAAATGTATATGTAATGATATACTGAGACATAGTTTATTAATACAAAAGTAAAACTCTGGTACCACTAGTAGTTCCAGCCCATACGATTTGCTGTTTCTAGAATTCCGTATTTTTGGATGATTTATATTTCCATTGCAATGACTGACTGAATGTCTGAGGTAAATGCTGAGCTTCAGCTCGTAGGCACAACCATGACAGACAGATGCCACTAACTGCCAGTTTTCCTTGGGGTCCTCCTCCTACACTTTAAAGAACTATCCCTCTGCCAAAGACTTTCAGACATGTGGATCCAAAGACCAGGAGCATACCGAGGCAACATTGCTGTTCCGGATGGCATGGATGTCTGCCATCAGGTAGTGCCAGGACACCACACTCTTCATGTTGATATGGGACCGGTGCCAGAGTGCTAGAACATTCTGATATGTCTGCTCAATCCTAGGGAACAAAATAAAAACAAGATTAATATTAAACCTGCAATTTCAAATGCCATTTTAAACACCCTTGTTTGAACATGTTCTTTATTACATACAGTAGCTTTTTGTTTAGCATTTTACATAATCCACTTGCTAATAAACTACACCTCCCAGAATTCCTGTTGTGGTTGGCTCACCTGCTGGCCATGTCCGTCGCCTCCTTATTGGGCGGGGGGATGGTGAAGCACACAGAGGGCACCATCGCCTCATTTCCTGCTGGACTGATCACCTTCCACTTTGCCCGGTGAGTGTTACTGGCCAGCACACACTCGTCATCTTTATAGATGGTGATCTGTAAACATGCCGTCAAAACACACGAAAGAATGTTAATGACCAGATATAAACAGGGCAAAATCTAACTTTATGACTGTGGTTAATCATTTTAATGGGCTTAATAGGTTAATACATCACTTTTATACACTAGAACTACATCTTTGATCATATGATGTGTATCTGATCATAACTATTCCTACAATCATAAGCAGTCTAACTAGAAGCTGTCCCATGCAGGCTAAGGCCCCGTGAGTCCTATAAAAAGCCGGAGTGTGGTGGCCAGCAGCTGTGAGTGAGTGCGGTGTAAGTGATACCTCTATCTGGCGGTAGTCACAGATGGCTTTGACAGGCAGGGACGTTCGGATGGGGCTGTCGGGGCTGCGCGGCTTCAGCTGGATCACGTCCTTGGCCCTCCGCACCAGGCCCGCCACTGTGCTGCGGTACTGCAGGAGCTGCTCCTTCTCATCCTGGGGGGGGGGGGGGCAGAGAGAGAGAGAGAGAGAGAGAGAGAGGGATAAAGAAGGAAAGAATGTTTTAATCAGTATAAGAACACTTGATTTATTTTTTTCTCTCTATCCATTTTTCTCTCTTTCTGTCTATCTACCTAACAGCAAGATATCTGAGACTTCTCTGTCACCATAACGTTTACTGTCCAAATATAGGCTGCCAAACAGACAGATATCTGCTACAATACCCTCACTGAGAGATTATCATAATAAATGAGGGTAAAGAGAGGCATGCTCTCACCATGGACTCCTGGATTAGATCTTCAAGCCTGTGCAGGCTGCTTGTCCGATCACACCCATATTTCCTTTGAATGGCATCCTGCAGGCCCTTCAGGTAGTCAAGGGACTCTTTGGCTTCGCTGAAAAACTGTTGGAGGGCATACAATTTGGTTATGTCACAGCCGGAGTCGGGTTTTTTGTTTCAACACATATTTCATGTTACATAACAGCTAGAGATCCACCTGGAGGCCACTGTTTCAACTAGAAGCGAAATGAGATTTATTCACCTCGAAATAGACGCTGTTCTCCTTCAGATGCTCCTCCACACACGAGCACAGCTGGAGGATCCAACTCCACTGGGTCTGCATGGCAGCCTTATACGCCTACACATACCCAACACACACACATTATACACATTAGAGAAATACCACTACACCAATTTTATACCGCTACTACAGGAAAAAACTAGAAAAAAAATAATAATTGTAATTGTACAATAAAATATTTAAGAAACATTGATTGACTCTGTATATCATTGATTGACTGTATGTGGGTGTGACTAGATTAGGTTACATGAAAGAGACTATGAATAGCTCTTCCCTTTTGTCTGACTGTAAAGCTCTTTGTGTTTTTAAATTTACTGTACTATAGATATAAAAATAACTTGACTTGATTAATATACACTGCTCAAAAAAATTAAGGGAACACTTACAATTTTCCACAATTGTTAAAACACATTTTTTTGAAACCTTCCACCCTCTTCTCCATTCTCAAACTACATTCACAGAATGTCTGACAGTTCTTGCAAAATAAAACACTCGCCTCAAAAGTTTTACTTGTGGTCAGAACCAAACAGTGTCAAGAGTATCGATCCAGTGTATGATTGAAGTGTTCCCGTAATCTTTTTGAGCAGTATATTTTGCATGTGCTGGCTTTTGGTGAGTATGAAGTGTTTAAGGCAAGTCACTGATGGCAACGAAGTCTACTGATTGGCAAGGTCGCTGTGTGTCTCTTACTTCAATGGTGAGTCTTGCAGGATGGTTTTCAGCCAGAAGCGTTTCAGCTTTGTCCTGCACAAACTTGATCAACTCCTCCTTCTCGTCAAGTTCTCTCATCAGATCCTGCAAAAGGAAGCAAGCAACACTTGATACATCCCATACCACTTACTCATGTCACATAACCACAGTGACATTAACACCATGCAGGTGTTAACATGCAGATAGAAAGTGCTTGTCTCTGCATCCTGAAAGAGAACCTCATCTTATGTAATATGTCGACTTGACAGAGCAACACGCATGTGGTTCCTGTTTGGTTCCTGAGTCAATTGAACACTCTAAAACTATGAGTACTGTGAAAAATGCTTTTGACGTAAAGTTGAACTCCAAGAGTATATAACAGCATATTTGGATTGTCATGAGTTTGTGTATAAATGAAGCAGGAACTCACAGCATGGTATTCCTTCTTTTTGTTGATGTTGCTGTTGCGGTCACTCCAATCGAAGGCCACTTCCTCTTCCTCCTTCTCATTGAGCCAGATGAGCTCCTGGGTCGACCGGGAGACAAAGTCACGGAGACTCTCCAGGTGCTTCTTTCTCTCCCGTGAACAGTTCTGATGAACAATAGCAAGGTCACAACAAGGTCACTTTTAATTGTGTCTTCAATTAAAACTGAAGCTTGTTCTCATGTTTTTACATGTTTTGCTTAGTTAATGTTTTGTAAAACAAACTAATTTTGTTATAAGTCTGGGCTGCATTTATTTTCAGTTCCAAAATTAGGTATCTTTTAAAGGTCACCATTCATAAAATATAGTGATAGAATACACCAATGAAGAATGAATGGAAATGGCTTACCAGCAATTTCCCATACTGGTTCTCCAATATGCCCAGTTTCTCAGAGTAACTGGCTTTAAATGGCTGGTTCATCTGGATCTGTGGAAGACACATTTTAATTCACACATCTTAAATCACTCAAAGGGATTTAGAAGAGAAGGAGACATGTTGCTCCATGTTGTACCTCGCTAAGTTTGGCTTCCTTTAGGCTCATCTGAAATTCCTCTATCACTTGGTGAACACTCTTGTGATTTTCCAGATGTGATTCAACACTTGGTAGGTCAGATCCCCATTCTGCTTTATCCAGTTGGACCTTCAGAGAAAAAAACAAAGAGGATATTGCAAAAAAAAATGCAAGGAGGATATTAATAATAATAGAGGATTATAGAGGATAATAATAATAATTGAAGAATATAATAAATAATATTTGAAGAAGCAATCCCATTTATTTATAATTAAATATACACTGTGTGTGTCCTATAGAACATCAACAAAATTTGAAAGTTGAATATTTGATCTGAAGAATTAAGATGCAGAATATTGAATTAACAACATATTAAACCTTTTAGTATGTAGAGGCCTTTACTGTAACTATGCACAAAAGCAAAGTAGAAGTAAACTACAGACTACAGAAATAATAAGAGCACAGATAAGAACAGGATGGATCAAAGGTTTGCAAAGAAGAGGTCTGCATATATCCCACGACATACTCCCTCATTATTCCTACTGTATATGAGCAGCCATCTCCGTACCTGCATCTCCTCCACCCAGTTGATGAGGTCCTGCACATAGCTCATGTTGACCTCCTCCTCGCTTAGGTTGGGGTCAGCGGACTTCACGAGGGGCTTGCGGATCTGCATCTGTTTGAGGTGCTGAAGAGTCCCCATGCCCATCCCTCCAACACCAAGACCACCACCACCACCGCCACCGCCTCCTCCACTAACGTAGGTCTGCAGGCCTGGGGTCATTGCCGGGGTCATGGCGGGGGTCATGGCGGGGGTTAGGCACGGCGTCAGGCCAGAGGCGAGGCTCCCGGGGGTGAGGGTGGCGGGGGTGAGCGCGGGGGTGAGTCCAGCGCTGAGGTTGGGAGAGAAACCTGAGTTTAAGCTCTGCGTGATCCCCGAGATCATCATCTTGGTCTGCTCCGTGGTGAGTGTGCGGCCTTGACTGTAGACCGACGAACACTCCGACCTGAGGGTCAGCAGGTCATCCCGAAGCTTGGAGACCCTGAAAAACATCAGAGACATTTCAAGTCAAATATTTACTAAATCTATCTAAAACGCACACCCAAAGTATAAAAAATGTGTAACATGTTTTGTGTATTAGTGAATAGAATACACTAATATATCCAATATACAATCTAATCTCTTGTGCTTGTTAATATAATGTAATAAGAATGCTGTTGCACCAAATTTCAATCAAAACCTATTAATCAATAAAGGTAGCAAAATTGAGTTGGAGTATGAACCTTTGAACAAGTTGATCAGCCAAGTAAAATTTGCCATCCAGGAGAATCTGGATGTCCACCACCTGTTGCCGCAGAAGGTTCTCACACTCCAGGAGATACCCCGCAATCTCCGCCTCATTCTGGAACTGGATCCCCGATTCCAACCGCTTGGCATCCTGTGAAACATGTGAATCATCAGAACACATCAGAAACCTAAACACTCACGATTCCTCACACAGTGTGAATGAGCATGTCAAATGAGCACCAGTTCAAGCCAAAAGCTTCAACTTCATCAGAGACAGGGATATGGAGTTTTACTGATAAGTGCATGTAATTGTGTGTTACTTACAGACTGCAGAGCTGTGCGTGCTAATGCTAGCTTGTCTTCACCGGCCACACAGTCCCGCTGCACTCTGTTTGCAATCTGTTGCAACATCTCAAGTCTGAAAAACACAATAAAATCAACATAATATGCATTAGGGTTATGTATTTAAAAGCTGTGACACATACTTAAGCTAGCCTCACAATATTCGCCATTAGAGCAGTGTCCTTCACAGGTGTATTGGGACCCGTGACCTCACCTGGGCCCGTACACAGAGTCGTTGTTGAGATAAACGGGGGTGCTCGTATGAGCCTCCAGTGTCCCACACAGCAGGTTCTCCGAAGAGCCTATGCTGGTCAACGTGCTATTGCTCACGGACGTGATGCTCCCACAGTACACCAGGTTGCTGCTCATGGTAGCCGACCGCGGTACCTAAACGGAACGTGTGTGCCCTAACACTGACAAATCACCCGTGCCAGCACCTCCATCCGACACCGGCGCACCTGAACAGCACGTCCCCACGGTAACGCGAATCCAGGCGCCTATGGTGGCGAGCTCCAGCAGCACCTCTCCTTTATAGGCTCACTCCCCCTCAGACATGTCCAAACCGAAGCTCCCGCAGGAGCAAATGCATCTAGGTCCAACCCACTCTCACACACACACACACACACACACACACACACACACACACACACACACACACACACACACACTACCTAAGAAAGCTTGCCTTAGGGTGATGCCGATATGTCGCCTTTTTTGAAGATAATTCCCTACAGGTCGGGGCATTTACAGTCTGTGCAGGAGGGCCCTAGAAACTGTCATTCATCACTGCCAGCTCAGCTGGTATTTAACCCCTTTTCTGGGACAACGCCTACATTAATGGTGATTATAGATATAACATTTTACTGTTATACAAACAGTAAAAATATTAGGTGATTTCCAGACATAGTAAAGTCCCAAAATCTGTCACAACATCCATCCATGTGCACTTTCTGTATGTAGACAGCATTTAAATGCCAGCACCTACATGCTACTTGGGAACTTAATCACTTAATGGCAATTGCTAAGAAACTGATGATGTCTTTAGCTATTCCTCAACAATCTTTGTGTTTTAAGGCATGACAAATCCCAATCAATCAGCTGAATATACAATAAGTAGCAGTGTTCAGACATTATTTTGCTTGCTGTGTGTCAAAAATTGTCTACATTAAATACAACTTTTTCAAATAACCTTTCCGAAGGAAAATAAAATGCAATAGGTACAGTGTAAATTAGTGCAATAAATTAGTACAACAGGTTACAGTGACAGAATCTGAGGCTTTTCTCTAGTTTGAAAACAATCTGGTAGGTTACCAACCAAAGACTAAACAATACAGTAACTTCAACTAATCCACAAGTCCAATAGGATATAGTCTACTTAGGTGCAATAACACAGTCAAAATGACATACCGTAATTTCCCAACTATTAGCCGCGGCTTATACATTGATTTTGTACAATTTCTTCAGCTATGAGGTTAATACATAGGGACAGTTAATATGGTATTAATGTGGTTTTGCTTCTTTTAACTTGCATAAAACACTGCCCTGCGTCTTATACACAATGCGGCTAATACACAGGAAATTACTAGTCTCAGGAACATTCCAGAAGCATCCAAATACCACCACCTCTGCCCCATCAATCATATTAATGTCCAAGCACCACAAAGACTTGATTTTTATAAGCATGGAAATATACGAACCCCACAAAAATCACATTAGCAGGACAAAAATGATCATTCCGACCGGCGATCTTACAGTACCAGGTGCTTCACCACCAAAACAGCTGCCGAATCTGTATTTCTAATCAACGCAGACTTAAGGCTGGGGGGTTGTGGGGACGGATAGCGCTGCTGCGAGTCATAAATCAGACCGTACGAAATGGGCAGACACCAGCGACGGCGCCCGCAGGAGGAGCGGAGCGCTTCATACCTGTCCACTTCTGGCCTCAGGCTTTTCTCCCGCTCAAGCATGGCCACGATCAGCTTCCCCCACTCCTTCTCCACGTCGTTGGGATGGTAGCCTTGGGGAAGGTGGATACGACCAAATTCAATCCACACCTGTCACAAAGAAGAGGGAGTGAGAGAGAGAAAGAGGGAGAGAGAGTTTGAGGGCAGCTGGTCTACAGAAATGCTCTTACTTTGAAGCTATGAAGAGAAAAGCTCTAGAAAGCTCTCTTCAGCGAAAAGCTCTAGAAAAACTTGTTTTCTACCCACCTCTAACATTTTATACAGATGCTTGATCCTTGACTTCTCATTCTCCTTTAGTGGGATTTCACTCTCCTTAAACTGCAGATACTGTGTATAAAGTGCCTGGAAAATATTTTAAGAAATCAATGATTAGATCACTCCAAATTCACTAAAAATCTTTACTTTAAAAGCATACAGTACTCACACAATTATTATTCTCTGTTCATGTAGTGAATCTTAACAGACTAAGAGACTGTAGAGACACTAGCACACCAACACAACTGCAATAATCCTGAAGTAGACACTCTTATATCTTCTAATTTTATGGACAGCGTTTAGACCCTGGCAAGTCTGCCTTCTAATTTTATGGATAGCATGTAGACCCAAGCAAGTCTGGGCAAACTGATATTCAACATGTATTCAATAGATATTACCCAAAGATCAGATTTAAATTTAGGGTCTAAGGCGCTAATTACTGTAATATCACTGAAATTGTAACATATACATCCACATTTAAACTCTATTCAACTTTCATTCTGAAATAAAAGTAAGAAAATTACTAAGATCACCAGATGATGGTTATTTGCAATGTTGCCATGTCACTGCATCTGACTGATATATTAAACTTGAATGCATATCTAAGGTGCATCTAACTGCTCTTCTCTCACCTTGAGCTCCACAGGGTTGTTGGGAAACGTTCTGTCAGACATGACAGCCACGTGATGTTTGATCCATTGGCTGAGGTAATTCACCATGTTCTGGTATTCCACCCATTTAATGTCGACATCCTGTTTTGAGGTGAAAACAAAACAAAAAAATAATTGTGAAAGAAACACACATCTTGAACGACGGTAGGAGGTATGGCTGTAAAGCAGCAACTATTCGGAGAGATGACAGCTCCATAATAAAATGTGATTTATGCAGGCTTGTTGGAATAGACCACCCTGTGCTTTTATAGACAATAAGAACAATGTAAACGTTACCATAACATTATATCACATATCATTACAGAGAATCAGGAATCTGTGTGAAGTTTTCATTGCTATCAAAACAGACACATTCCTTGGCATTCCTAAACACGATTCATTTGCATCTCCCTCATGTGCTACACAGCTGAACCATGACAGTGTACCTTCAGGAAACATTGTTGGCAGTGTTCTAGGATTGAGTCCAAAAAAACAAACGCAACCTTTAAAAACTACACCTCTTCCCAACAAAACTACTGTTTGCCAAAAATGCCAGCCAACATCCACAAGGGATTCATTCTCCATTGGCCACATAATGGTGCAATGAAGTAAGCAAATAACAGCATGCACATGGTGTTATTATGACCGCCGCGCAGCGAAGCGGCGGTCATATAGGTTTAGTCAGATTTTTTTTTTCTTTTTCGCATGCCCAAATTTCCGTCAAGGATTCCCGGGACACTGAAAGACCGGGGTACACGAAACTTGGTGGGCATGTAACCCCACATGGATAGCATGGAACCATCGTTTTTCGTTTTGATCTGTAGCCCCCCCGCTGGACTGGACCCCCCGAAAGGAGGGTAGGGCAGACACAGTTCTCTGTGAATATCTTGAGAACTGTAGGGCCTAGGATGACCATTTTTTTCCGTATCTTTGCCTCCAGGGGTCATGTTAACCCATTTCATGTGCACACATGTGCACAAACAGATACACACACACATACATTCACAGTAATCATACGTATGACACATACTCACATAATAGACATATGTACGCATGCATGCACAGGCACATACACAGGCACACACACAAGCACGCACACACACACACACACACACACACACACACACACACACACACACACACTCACACACACACATACACACACACATTACATAAACATGTTCATGCACACATGCACACAATTCTAGAATTTCGAACAGGCAAGATGGAGGTGGGGTTGTTTAAAATGAATTTTACATATGAAATCTATGAACTAATCATGTTTTGGTTTTGTTGTCTAGCAGATACCAGTGAGAATTGAGTGTGAATAATGGAATTTAGTGAGACAGTTAGAATTATATAGGCCTTTCAGCGTGATTTATTTTTGGGGGAAAAATGTGCTGGACTGGGCGGCGGTCATATTTTGTACCGCTCTGCGGTACATCTAGTTTGAAAACAGTCCGTTGGACTTCACAGCATATCACACGCAATGGTGCTTCTGATCATATCATGGATCACTGCTGAGAAAGCTGTAAAGACTAGCTAGTGTTCCGCTAGCTCTTTCACAGGAAGCTTCACTCCATGAAGACTGTGGTTTACATCTTCACCTTACATCAGCACCTCATAAAAGTTAGACTTATCAGCTTGTTCCCTCGGCTACTGACTAAACAGCAGAGCTCAGAGCAGCCAGACCACATGTCTCCTACCATTCTTCCACCAAAGTCAGTGTAAACAGTCTTTTCTCATGACCAGTAAACCACATGATTATATAGTTGCATTCCAGCTGAAAATTGTGGTCTTAAAACAGTCCATGAAGTTCATTATTCTGTAAACGTGTGATATAGTCAAATGGTCTTTAAAAGAAATCTTTGTACTTACATTTGCACTGACACCTTCAGCCCCCTCAGGTACTTTCGGGAAGACATCATACAGTGTTGAAACGTAGGTAATGACAGATTTCTCGTCTGGAGTTTGTACATCCACATCTGAAAGACACACCAACAGACACACACAGAGTTTTACCCAAACTTCTAGAAGTTTCTATTGAGAGAGTATTTGAATATAGTCATGCAATCAATTCTTGGCATTGGTGAGTTATTCCCAATGCCACTTACCCTCTGGGTCCAGTAATCTGGCAACACCGAGCTGCTCGGCCACACCGAACGCTTGTTCCAGATTCGACCTGCTGGTCTGCACTGACACTCTGCTTATGTCAATCAGGTCAGGCCTAACACAAGAGAGATAAATAAGTCATCTTGTTACTGAGGGTCCACAACAAACAAAGCACTGGAATTTTAGCATCATCACAGGAACATCACAAAAACACAGTGGTGCTAGAGAGCATGAGCCCTGAAGAGATTTCTGAAAATCTGCTTAAAAACAACTTGAAATGTGATCCAATATTTATCTAGATATGACAAAATATATGGCAGATTTTCAGAAACATCTCGTAAGGAGCTCATACATTTTCTAAATCCATAGCACCTCCTAGAATCATAACACTACCAGCCTACCATATGTATATAATAAGTGATTTTTTTCCCAATGATGCACTGCAGTGCATAGCAGCTGTGCATGATTCATCTATAATAATAATACACTGCTATATGCACCATTAATACCATTCTGATTATGGTTAGTGTATGCTTTCTCATCTAGAACAGCCACTCTACATGACTGACTGAAACATCACGTCACCCTTCATTTGTCTATAGCCGTTTTTAATTCTCACACACCATTGTCACAAAGACGAACGAAAACAAAATTGGGACAAGGAAATAATGACAAGGCACTCCAGGGGACAGTAAACACACAGAGGAAATGCCTGATGTGTTCCTGATGCCCCAGCCAGGTCGAGTCAATGTGTGTTTGCTTTGGAGGTCAGCTAGCCCAACTCCGACAACAGGGTTTAAGGGTCAGTGGAAACTTTCCACACCAAACCCTAAGCTGTTTGCAGACTAAAGCGGTTGCTTATGCATCCTTGAGATTATGTGTCGGCATAATAACACAGCCTCCTAAAGAGAATCAGCACAGATTGTGCAGAAAGAGAGAGAGAGAGAGAGAAAGAGAGGAAGAGAGAGAGAGAGAGAGAGAGAGAGAGAGAGAGAGAGAGAAAGAGAGAGAGATGTCCAACAGCAAGGAACAGAAGGCCTAATTTTTCGTCTCTGGTTTCTAGGGTAGCTGAGACAAAGTCATTTCCAATGACATCGAAGCTAAACCCAAACTACTGCTCACAACACTCCTGGTACAGTACAGAGTGACATTAAAATGAGGTACAAGGGGCAATGTGACGAATCACAAATAGAGCAGCAAAAATGAGGGCACGCAAAACTCACTTACAGTACACCTTCCTTCATCCCCCATTATACAACATAACCATGTGATTAACTTGAGATAGTGGGGGCGGACCATACATAGCCATAGCCCATAGCCATATTCCAATAGCTTTAGCTGACATGACAGTTATTATAGAATGACATAGAAATGTATCATTACCTACATCTGTAATTATAGTTATTGCTGAAATGACATATGTTGAAATGAGATATATGTTGAAATGAGATATGTTAAAACCGTTAGTAATGATACATTCATCATAAACTGTCATTGCATTGTGTGTATGTGGTGTGTGTGGGGGGCATACAGACAAGATAAAGTGAACATGAAGTTAATACATCTACAAACACACTTATTACCAAAATTCCTTCACTATTGCTATCTGTGAGCCAGACAGAGTGGCTTGTTGGCCAACATAACATGGCTCAGGATATAACAGATATACCATAGGCCTAACCATAGTGTTGATAAGGCAGAAATGTATAAATAACCAATAATAACAAATACATTCATATTTGCTGACTACTGATTGTGGGATGATTAACTTTTGCTGGTAAAAGCCAACTATCTTCCAAAGCAAAGCAAACCATGCCAATAACTGAAATTAAGTTTGTGTAACTACTGGTAAATGCACTTCATTTTCACATGACTTGATAAATGATTGATGCTCTACTAACCACTTAGCACACATCGCTACACACCCTCACATGTCACGTTAATCATTCTCCTTGTGTGTTGTTGTTCTGTGTGTATGCATAAGCTACCTGCAATTGTGAATTTTGGATTATACCAATAGCCCTAAGGGCTGGAAAGGGCTGGAGCATGGTGTGTGACTTCTGAGGAATGGTTTATGACGTATTACCACTGACTATAAAATAATAATAAGAATGCGACTGACTCAATAATCAATCATACAGTAACATTTCGTACAAATAAAAATAGGCCTAATCAAAAAAGATCATAGGCTATCAAACATTATACAACAATTGGGTTCTATGGAACTATTTATTTGTTTCTGATTGGCCGAGAGACGGCCCCCTTATCTTGTGGCATGATGCTGCTGCCTCTGGCCATGACAGTTACCTGTATTTGTGAATGATGGCGTTGAACAGTCTTCCATCCCTCCAAGAGGTAGTGAAGTTGTCACAGCGGACGCCCACGTAGCCCTCTGTCATCTGCTGAGACCAGAGCAGCAGACGCTCCTTGGCTGTCATGTCCTCGGACTCTCCCGTCACATGGATGTCCGAGATCTGTGGAGGGGATACACTTAATGATTGATGTGGAATCAGTGGGGGACAACGATATGAAGATAACATAAGATAAGATAAGAAGAATTTCAGATATACACGTGCTATAGGCAGCGGCTAATCGACAACCAAGCCTATTTACCATCACAAACAAAATCACCAACAAAGCAACCTTTATGGGCAAAAAACATCACCAACAGTACAGCCTTCAAGACCTTTTCACTGGGATCATTAAGAAGGCACCTTCCTTCATCAGTGCTTCATTGAATTAGGCCCCCGACACCTCCAGAAGGCTCAACAGTGGTATCCGGCATCCCAGACCCACCCCCCTCCACACTATGATGAGTTCTCTACTAACAAATACCGACACATTTTTCGGTCAAGAGGAAGAATAGGCATAGTTTTGTAGTTTTGCTGTCTTGGTAATAAAGGCATGATGAGGTCAAATGAGGCTGACATGCCAGAGAGAGTACCGATTTTATGCAACCTTGTTGGCAAGCTTCATTTACTTCATTCAGTCAGTCAATCAATTTTAAGCTCATCGCCAACTCATTTGAAAAAAAAAAAAACCCTCTGCGAGTGGTTTTCATAATATGCATAACTATGTCAAAAATGAATGCTGCTTCAGTCCAACAAAAACAGGAAAATGGGCCATGCAACGCCCTGCATGACAGACAAACAAAAAATAGAAGCAACAAAAACAAAACTCAACTTCTTAGCCTACTTTTTCCACTGATCAAGGTCACTGAGTGCATTGCACTGGGTGTTTTTCCTTTCAAATATGCTTCATCACTCCACTAAAGAAACTCTCTTGGCCCCCCATCTATCAGAGCTGAGGCAGGGAAAATGCAACTCGTCAGACCTGAACCCTCCAAACCAGAGAAAATATCACATTTCACAGGGATTGTTGAGCATCAAACAAACACGATCCTGCAGAAGTCTTTGGCGGATGTCATGACACTCATCACGTTCATTGCAGGACCCATATGAGGGCATAAGGATTTCATTACATTTCTATCACCAGACACTGTGGAGGACAACGCTCACGGCTGCCACTAGGAAGCAACCATCCGAGGGCAAATTGCTCAAATTAGCTGTGCGACTAACAAAATGCTGGCCAAGCAGATTCGGTGGGGATATAACCGCTTAACCTAATGCCTTTTCCATTCCACTCTAGTCTGTAGCATCAGAGGCCTGGTCTACACCACATTTAAAGAAACAGCACAGATCCAGGTGACGTCATTCATCTACAAAAAATAAATAATTTTACTGTAATTACAAACCTTAGAGAGATAATTACTGTGCTGTGGTAAGCCGGCCTTTAAAATGAACATCTGACAATAAGAACTTTTTCAACACTCCCTGTGTTATTAGGCTGCAAACTGAGCTACCATTTGACTGGATCTAAACCCAGCTCTGTTTGCAATTATAGAAGGCCTTTCCTTTAGTATGGTTTCATGGAAAGCTGGGCAATTGAGACAATAGACGTGGAAAGAAGGTACCGTGCAGCCAAGACAGAAGCAGATCAACACTTTATGACCCCAAAACGGAACTCATTCCTCATTCAAATACATGAGGAATAGAATAGAAACTGCCTGGCTATATTCTCACTTTCATTTGTCAAGATGTGACTGCTATTTCACTGCTTACAGAGTAGTCCAACGATAGCACAGCAAGCTTATGATGCACATCAATGATTAGAAATTCTAGACGTGTAGTTATGCACTAACCATGTCCTGATGCTGAACATATGGACGCCTGGTGCTTACATTACCTCAGAGGGTTTGACGGTCATGTACTTGACCGGTTTTTGGATGCCGTCCAGGGAACCCTGGGAAACGGAAGCATCTGAGCATGTGTGTGCCCTCCTCCGCTTCCTGTGAACTTGCGTGCTCCACATGAGTCTGCGGAGACCCTTCACGTCCTCTAGCATGCGGTCCTCTGCGTCCCGCTGACCGGCCCGCAGCGACCGTAGCATGTGCTCAACAGCCCCGAAACTGACCGCCCGCCGCAGCTGCCTCTGCAGGAGCCGGCGCTCCAGCAGGCTGTCCTTGGGGGCCACGCGCCGCGAGGTCCGGGTCACGCCGTGAAGGTTTCGCTCCACGGCAGTGTCCGGTTGACCGTCCACATCGTCGCCGGCATCGCTCGACCGGCGCGCTCCGTGCGCTAACGCAAGCTTTTTCCGACACGTGGCTGAAGCTCCTCCGCGGGATTTGGAGACCACGGGAACCTCTCCAACATAAACTCCCTCGCTGAGGCTGCCCAGTTTGGGCCTTGCCGCCTCCGTCTCGCGGGACCCAGCGGCCCTCTCATGGCTCTCGGGAGCCTGGCCCAGGGGAGGGTCCTGCTGGGCTTCGCTCTGGACGCTCTCCCCTCCGCGGCTCTTCAGAGAGTCTCCCGGCTGGAAGTCGCCCGACTTGCGCTTCTTCCTCCTCTGGAAGTAGCGGCGGCCGCCGCGCAGCTCCTTGACGCCCGGCGTGAGCGGGGCCTTGTTGGGGTCGACGTAGCACTCCTCCTTCGGCCCACGCACGCAGCCGCACATATTCCCCATGGCGGACTCCTCTCACATGTCCCGCGTTCCCACCAAACAAACAGCCAGCACCGTTCTCAGCCAGTGGAACTCCGATCTCGCACTGCCCGCCCGCCACTCAGTCTCTCCGGTTCTCAGCGCACACAGACTTCTTATTCCACAGGGAGATGGACATTTTTCCCTCTCCTCAGTCAGTGAGTCAGTGAAAGAGAGTCAGTGAAAGAGAAAGAGAGAGAGGGAGAGAGAGAAAGAGAAAGAGGAAGGGAGAGGTGGCAGCCAGCCCGGTCAACCTCACCGCCCAGCACACTCTCGTCAGAGCTGGCGTGCCTTCTGGCTGAAGCTCCGTGTGCTAACTCCCTCTGGAAGAGCTCTTGAGGTGCCCCAGGCAAGCCCCCTGTGCCCTCTCTCTTTTCCTCTTTATGCCCTTTCTCTCTCACTCTTTCACTATGTTTGTCTCTTTCACTCTCTCTTTCCTCTCTTCGCGTCAAACTCCACTGCGACTGCTCTGCCTCTCAGACTGCCCAGCTCAGACTGCCCCCTCAGCCGGCAGTCTGGAATCTCAGCTGACCTTTGAAACTATTCCCTTTGCCCTGCTAATCCAAAGCTAACGTCATAAACATGGGCCGGCGAAAAAAGAAATGAAGTTAGAGGGAGCGTTGCCGAAAGAGCCTAGTCCACGCCTTTCGCTTCACCGGGCTTTGCTTCTCTGACGGAAAACAAAATTGCAACCAAGCCGGTCGGTGTTCTTCAGTTATAGCATAAACATGCGCACTCCTGTGCCGCGGCTGGTGTTGGGTTTCCCCTGAATGTGCGTGTCTGTAACTAAACAGTCTGAAGCATGAAAGAGAACAGACAGGAAAAGAGAGGGATGAGAGGGGGGGGGGCTGGGGCAGTAATGCTCTCTCTCGCTCTCTCTCTCTCTCTCTCTCCCTGCCGCCCACTGTCCGATCGCTACGGTCCAGCGTGTGTGAAACCTTTGCTCAGCAAGTTCAGGGGACGGGGGACGGGGGACGGGGACGATATGGGACGTGCCAGTCACAGACGACTGTGGCCTATCATGGGCTCTTTAAAAATAACAGGAGCTAGCGTGGGCCGTGTAAGCATGTCACAGGTTACAGCGCCCCAGCCAAAGGCGCCTCTAATCAGGAATAATGCAACCCACAAGGCACAGTGCAGGGCTCAAGTCCGGAGGTTTAAACTAAACAAACACAGATTATCATCAAGCACCATTGACTTTCATCAGAAGCCAGTGACGCACTTGACCTTTCCCAGAAATAAACATGCACAATATCACCCGGCCTTATCATGATCTACTGTATGTCTACAATAAAATTTATAACACAATAAAAAAGGATCAATTTCATGAGGTTGTATTCAATAAACTTTGGATGAAGCATATGACATGCTCAGCAAATGATGGTATCTTGTATGTTGCATTCATTGGAAAATCTCTTCCCAATATGCCAATTGCAAGAGCCTCAGATAAACCTATAGTTTTGTATCAGCTGTGGAAGGACTGGTTATTGAAGGTGTAGAAATTACTTCACTGCGTAGCCAGGCTATAAATAACCCCTGTCACAGGGCTGTGCTACTATTCTGAAGCCGGTGACATTTCCTCTGAAGGTTACCAGCTACAGGAGCGTCCAGTTCAATACTACCTGGTGCCCGCCACAATACAGAGAGGGGGAAAGAACCGAGTGAAGTACGCAAGGAGGGCTGCTGAGGGAGTGGTGGCAAGAGACGGATTCTCTAATGACTTCATGTGGCCAGCATGGCAGATGTAATAACGGAGAAATGAAATCCTCATATGCCTGTCACATTCGGTCAAGATGACGTTTGTAATAATGTCTCGACACGGTGGCAATATCAAATCAGACAATGTGCCGCATCGTTTCTCCAGGTTCGCAGCTCCTGGCAGACATGACATAACAGCATTCCGCAGGTGTACAGGAGTAAGAAAAGAGTGAGACATAAAACCAATCACTCAAAACTACTGTTACCGTGGTACAGACTTTCTCTGTTTTCTTATCAAGGCCTGTTTATTGCTCATTGGCCCATCGCATGCTAACATCTAAATCTAAAATTAGGTTAAAATTCTTGAAACAGCAATGTTGCATCTTTATAGCATAAATGACAACAAACATGAAACTTCACACTTGACAGTTACCACTGCATATGGCTGCAGCTACAGTAAAAGGCCACGCCCCTTCCTCAGGCTTGTGTACATAAAACAATATGATACCAACCCTGTCAAGGAATTATTTTGACTTGTGTTCGACAGCCTACCATTTTCTTGACCCAACTGAAACAAATTCACTAAAGTTGCAAAGTAAGTAAACCAATAAAATCCAGAAGTTTAACTCTAGCCTTTTACACAATAAGCACACAGTTCATTTAGACAGGGCTGCACTACACGAAAACGAATTAGCCATTAGCCTCTACAAATCACATCCATATTCACAAAGTGTGTTACTAGAATATGGGACCAGAAAAAGGGTCATCACTGAGTCAACCATTTGTCAAAAAATGGCCTTAAAAATGTGTTTCTCCTGGCGCTGGAAGAATGCCAGAGTGGGAGCAAAACAACTCCCAGAGTGCCCTGCAACCCTGAGTAAGTCAAGAGGCAACAGGCCCCCTCTCTCTCTCTCTCTGTGCTCATGCCCGACGGCTTGCGTGAGTGACAGGGGCAGGTGCTGGCAAACGTCACCCAAGCTACCTGTCAATCTGTTTTATGAGCCCATGCATTATAACACATACTTTCTCCTCACTCTCTCTGGTTTTCACTCTCTCTCTCTCTGTCTCTTTTTTTTCTTTTTTCTTTTGTCCTGCAGCATCAAATTCTTTATGCCATGATTGCCATCGTTTCTGTTTTTTTTTTTCTTGCTTGCTTGCTTTATCGAGGACAGTGTGGGGAGAGTGGGTCGTTCCAGTGTCACAGCAGATGCCTGAGGAGGAGTTGAGACATGCTGCTTGGACAAACTCCCTACATTCCTGACCACTCAATGGGCGTTGCAGGGCCTCGCACCCTGTCTCTCAATAAGGCACTATTCGCTCAAACAGCACTGATATCACCCCACCCCAGCCTCTCCTCTCCTCTCAGGGTCCCAGCAGCAGTAAGCTGAGAGTTTTAAAGCGCTACTGCAAGCATTCTTGCCTCATAGTGCAACATGAAGTGAAGCCTGCAGACAGAACCAATGATATTAATAATCCATTGCGGAGAGATGGGGGGACGCAGTGTGTGTGTGTACGACGTGTGTGTGTGTGTATGTGTGTGTGCGAATGTGTTTGCAGAGGGAGTCAGAGTACAGGCATGCAACGCTAGTATGTTAGAGGGAATGATGCTTCTCTGAAGCTCAGGCCATCCAAAGATAATGTGGGTTTGCCTGGGATTAGGGAGAAGAGTGGTGACATTGTCACAAAAATGCAGACTTGTATCAAGATAGAATTGCAACTGCAGCAACACAATAAGCACTGCATGCCTGTGTGTGTGTGTGTGTGTGTGTGTGTGTGTGTGTGTGTGTGCGTGTGTGTGTGTGTGTGTGCGTGTGTGTGTGTGTGTGGAAATGAGCCAGACAGACTGTGTGTACGTGGCACAACAACAGCAGAAATGGTTACATTTCATTGCAGACAGTTAAAACATGGCTAATGGATGACAGCATAGACTCAAAAATAGACTCACTGCAGCAAAAAAGACAAAAAGCAGCTGTCTGCATCAGTTCTGAGAGCTAACTATTCACATTAAGTATGTAGCAGACTGAATGTGTTTTCAAACCACATATGCATGATAAGGCAAAATCAGAATCAGCTGGTTTCTCCTTGAATAAAGGTCCAATCAAGGCTCCAATCAAGATATCAAAACATACTAGCCATAAAAATAACAGATGTGTGCATGCTACACAGTTTCAATTGAAATGTACACACACTAAGTATCAAAATGATCTTTCACTCATTTCACTTCTTACGTTCTTGTCAGTTGGACACTACTGTGGTAGCATTGACTTGAGCCAGATAATAAATTAACAGTTAATGTTCAAAACTGGCAAGTGTGGCCTAATAATCACTCCCAGCTCCTTTGCTTCACCTTAGTCATCATTCTCAACCCTTCCGGTTCCACCCTTCCATCCTTCTGCAGTGTCCTTCTGAGCCAGACACACCCTAATCAAACCCCAGCATTTGGACATACTTAATTACAGGGCTATTATAAACTACAGTTACATGATGATCTAAGGTGTTTCTGCCAGCCACCACATCAAAGCTAAAACCACAAAGTGGACAACACCCAGACGATTTATTCATTCACAGGGCACACAGTCAAGCTGATATAATAGCATTGATTTCCATGGAACTTGAAAGAGCAATAGTGTTATAAAACCATTACTTCTAACACTCCTTTCTCTATCATTAAGATATTTAATTGCGTGACTCTGTTCATGACACCTATGTAATGTTTCTACATGAAGATTTAGGCATGGAGTGTTATTGTCCCCCCCCAGCAGCAGGGGCTCTCCATTGGATTACTCTGACCTCTTGTGGTGGGAGGATGAAATGCAGTTGATTTTTTTTTATCAAGTGCCCCGCAGTGTAATACAGGCTAATCCTGATTCACAAGCAGCTTAAGCCACACGCAAGCTTTCCAGGCCTGCCAGCACAGCAGAACCAAGCAGTGCCACACTAAAAAATCATGTCATTCACTTGTCTATAGGCCAAGCACTTTCAAGATTTCACTTTCTCCACCTTCAAAAGTCAGCCCATCTTTTTCGGTGAGCAACCACGATACAAATCATACAATCAATTAAAAAAAATGTTAACAGTTAAATATATCATTAATATCATCACTTCTTCATCCATAGCCATATATACATGCAAGCAGATAAACAGAAAGATATATAAATGTTAACTTATAGATAGTCAAATAAGAAAATGTGTCATAATCCTGACCTACCTGAAAGTGCAGAATTATGGTCCATATTAACCCCAACGTCAGTTTGGGATTTCCGTCTGTGATGTCATCATTCCTGATGTTCACCAGTTTCACCTGGGTCAGCAAAAGAGCATGTGTGAGAAGGACTTGACCATTCAACACCACATGCATAACCAAGACCTTGAGAATATGCTCTTTCTATAGTGTTTCTATACTGTGCAATATAATAATGAGCAATTTAAAGATTACTAGGCCTCAAGACAAGCCACACATATAAAGCATCAGTATATTAAAATATCACATCACATTGATATGATATTTAGTAATAGCAGTTTCATGGATATTTTAATTATTTGGGCTCTCTGAACTCTTAGTGTTAAAAATAACATTCTTTAATCAATGTCTGCCTAAGATCACTTGATAGCAACATTGTTTAAATTGTCTATGTTCTACCACAAGGGGGCAGTAAAAGACAGCTCAATAAGTCAAGTCAGAATATTGTCAAATGCATCTGAGAGGAGAGGAGACTGTGGTCCTTTTACTGACATAACTACATTTCCGTAAAGGAAAAACAACTATAAAAGAGACATACTGCAAAGCATCCATTTCTCAGCACATAAGTGGTTAAAGAACATCCTGTAATCTAAACATGACTTTGTCAAACATGATTGTTAAAACATCTACAGTTGTTTACGTGGAGACGCAAGATACAATCTGTCAGTGTTGAAATCAAGATCAAGTTTTGTGCTAATAGGCCAAGTGTTAATTGTCGAACACTAATGCAGATCAAACTCCGCTGAAAGAATGACACTGAGTGTTAACAGTGTGTCTTTGTGCACTCACACCCATTCTCTGGCTCTGCATGGACTTGGCAAAAACGCTAATGTCCCTTTTGCCCAGTCATGTGACCATTCAGAGCCGTTCACTATCAGCAAGTGAAAAAGAAAGTGAAAGTGCTGTCCAGTTGGTTAATGAATATGAATGGCCCCGGTGAACTGCCAGCAACGCTACAAAAGGAGCAGGCAACAATGAGATAAATGGGCGGTTTGTATTGGAATGTGAGAATCCTTTGTCTGCGGGCAGGGACCACTGTCAGTGATGTAATCTCTCAGAGGGCCTGCCTGCCTGCCTGCATACAGAGGCGAGGCCACGGACTGCATTTCCCATCATTCTCTGATTAAACTGCCGGGAAGTCTGACTGGGGAAAAAAAACACTCGGAAGGATTGGTGACTACTGTACATCATAGCAATATTCTGTTGCAATTATCCCCCAGCTCTCGGCTCTCAGCTCTTAGCAGTGAGGAAATGAGCGCCTCACTGACATCTGATCTGCCTACTGCCTACTGCATTCATGATTCAGCCAATACATCACAAAGGTATCTGGCAGGAGTGCAATATATGTTTCACTGAAACCTCTCAGGAAAGGTGAGGCAAACATTTTGGTTAAAACATGTATGGCCTTGTTGTGATCTTATATATATATATATATATATATATATATATATATATATATATATATATATATATATGTGTGTGTGTGTGTGTGAAGAGTTCAGATGCAAAACCCTCTAAATCCGTCTGATCGCTTTTTTATCAGGCTCCTACAAGTATACGTTTTTGCCTACAAATCAATATTTCAGACCAGGAAGAGACTGGTATTAAGCGGGTTTTGAAGTGAAATGATCATTTTTGACAGAGGTGGCACTTAGAGGGTTTTGCATCCCTTTATATATAACTCACAATATATTGCATTAGTTAGCCTACATTAGCTAAAATGCAACATAGACAGAGTGCTCAGTACTATGCGTAATCTATATTTATACTGAAGTGCTCTCTCTGAAATGCATTGTAATGTAGTAGTTACATTATCATTGTCCATGGCTGATAGTCAAACAAGCCCCCTGATTGGTGTGCAGCTGGTCTTACCTGTCTCCTTTTTAAGTAGTCCAGTGCTATCTGTACATTCTGGAGTCTGTGGAAGCGCATTCGGCCTTTCTCCCGAGGCTGTGGGAAGAGACAGAGAAGAGGCCAGGAGGCGTCAGACTGCATGTGATGATGAAGAAAGCAACAAAAACCTTATCACTGGTCCCTTACCAGAAGGCTTGAAGACGCACCACATCACGTGTGTGTGTGTGTGTGTGTGTGTGTGTGTGTGTGTGTGTGTGTGGTGGTGGTGGTGGGGGGGAGGGGTAGAAGGGAGCCTGCACACCTTGAGAGGTTGCAGGTGCAAGTGCAGCTTCGGCTATTTCACAAGGAGCTGAAGAGCAAGAAAAAGTAAAGCACAACACTGCATACTCGACAGATCAACCAACGTTTCGGTCAGTCAGGCCTTCATCAACAGAGTTGGACTTTTCTTTTTCTTGCTCTTTTTATCCATTCCATACCAAAAGCAGAGTGAGAGGAATAAGGTCCCAATTAAGTGTGCATGAGGCGCATCCTCGACTTCTAGTGCCCTCTAGTGTCAGTCCTCCAAAATAATGTGATCATTTTAGGCTATGTTATCCTACACAATACACAATCAGTGGTGGCGTAGCAACAAAACAAAATCAGTTGTGTTAAGCTCACCAAGTGGAATCCTACAGCCCTGCAGCTTTGAACTCTACAGGTGAGGAGGGAGGGAGGGGAAGCTCTGGTGGCAGGAAGGCTGAACACCACATGAGCTAAAGGGAGAACCGTGATGCCTTGAGGAAGCAGAGAGGCAGCCGAGCCAACGGAGACAGGAAAATAAAAAAATAAAAACACGTGGACAATGCTTGTGCCCGAGTGTGAGGCAGTGAGATGGAAAAATGGCATGGCAGCCCACTGACTGGCTGACTGGTTGGCTGGCTGGCTGGCAGGCAGGCGACGGGATACAAGCCTCCGAGCGGGAAGCACTTCACTGAGGAAAACCTTCCACTCAGTCACAACCCCCCCCCTCCACCACCCTCAGGGAGGAGACCTTTCCTACCCCTACTTCATAGCTCTGTGAGATCACTCTAGACAACTGAGAGTCATACCAGCACTTCTGCATGTGAGCACATTTACTGTACATTGTGATGATAGAGATGACTGGTGAATTGTGAAGCCATTACATAAAGAGGTCCTCATACACCATCAGAGCGTGGATGTGAGGTTGCGTGCATATATGTGTGAGTGTGTGTGTGTGTGTATGTGTGTGTGTGTGTGTGTGTGTGTGTGTGTGTGTGTGTGAGTGTGTGCGTGTGTGCGTGTGTGCGTGTGTGGCTGCATGATGCAACAAGCGCTTACGAGTGGAAATAAAGGCCAAGGCTTAACTACCAAGCAGCAAGTGCCAGTTGACTTCTGAGCCTCCATGCAAACAATAATGAGAAAAATGGTTGATTCACTTGTTCATCGATAAGCACTTTCTTGTTTCTGCTTTTATTTCAGAAATAAATGAAATGCTTCAAAAAATAAAAAAAATAAAAGCAAAATCAGACCTGCAGGTGTCATTCGAACCTGCGAACTGACTTGGCTTAGATAGCAAAAGCTCATTGGGAGTACAGTACAAAAACAAACCACTCCCAGCCTGCAGTGTGAAGCACCAGCATGATCCAGGCTGTGACTCTCCCTCACGGTCATGATGCTCTAATGCTCATGGGCATCAGCCTATTCTGGTAAAGGTGGCCACTGCTGGGAATGACTAACCTAATTACTGAACATCACCAGAGGATGAGGGGGAGGAGGAGGAAGAGGAGGAGGAAGAGGAGGAGAAGGAGGAAGAAGAAAAACACGATAAAATGGAGGGGGAGAAAGATGAAACAGAAGAGGAAGAAGAAGTGGAGGAGGAAGAGGAAGAGGGAAAACAAAATGAAATGAGAAAGAAGAAGATGAAGAAGAAGAAGTGAAGGAGGAAGAAGAGCAAGAGGAAGAAAAACAAGATAAAATGGAGGAGGAGAAAGAAGAGGCAGAAGAAGAGAGGAACAAGAAGAAGGGGAGGAGGAAGAGGAGGAGGAAGAAAAATAAGTGGAGGAGGAGAAGAAGGAGGAAGAGAAACAAGATGAAATGAGAAAGAAAAGGCTGAAGAAGAGGAGAAAGAACGGGAGGAGGAGGAGAGGAAAAATAAGTGGAGGAAGAGGAGGAGAAAGAAGAAGAAAAACCAAAAAGAAATAGAGGAGGATGAGAAAGAAGAGGCAGAAGAAGGAGAGGAGTGCATCCAGTCAGGAAGTGACCTTGGAGTGGGCCAGGGCCAGATCATTTTCAGCATCAGCTGCTTTGAATGTTTGTTTGTTTGTCACTCTGGTTAAATGCCACGACACTCAGCTACACATTAGTGGTGTTAGGGAGGGGGTGGAGGGCAGGCGCCGGGGCCCACACCTACCCCCTTGTCTTCATCATCAACCTCTCGCGCATCCCCATGCTGCAAAACTGCGCATGCGTCAGCCGCACTCACCAACCGCAACGTCTTCAGAAAATCACGCTCCCGCGGCTTACCCCAGTAAACGTGAGCACGAGGGAGAGACAGCACACACACAAACACACACACACATACACGTCAGACATAAGGGGGCATGGGGACACCAACACAGGCATACAGACGAGGAAGATGAGGAGGAGGAGGAAGAGTGAACAGGATAATAGAGAGGAGAAATAAAGAAGGAGAGAAAAAGTCCTTACAAAGTGTTCTACTTCTACTATTCAAGTCAATAAATTCATCAAGGCAGTTCTCATTGTGCTTTATTACATTTCACACCATGTCTGAGACCTTACAGGAAATGGACTGAAATTACAGTCAACATAGCAAAGTTAACACTACAATGAAGTGGGTGTACCCACTCACTGATCTCACTGACTCCCTGGAAACCAGTAGCTAGCAGTACATATATATCTCTAGTATCCCCATTATTCACAGCTCACTGAGCTCCCTCATGACTATAATCATTTGTTCAATAAAACTCTTCAGCAAGAACAAAGAGAACAATACACTACACAAAGGCATCTATTGCGTAATCTCAAACTGCTGCTATACCCCCAGAAAGTCACATTTCTACATGCTATGCCCACTTCCTCATAGGGAATTTCACATGCATTTTTCCCAAATATCTGAAAGCAGTGCAGTGCAAACTTAGCTACACACTAGCCTTTCAGCAGAAACCTATCAGAATTAATTGTGTTACTGGGCGTACGAGTAGTACATTAAGGATTAATAACACCTGGCCATTTTACTTAGCTACTTAGCTACTTGCCATACCAATGCAAACCCAAAAATAACACAAGTGTTATGACTCGACAGAGCAACTTACCAGGCTAACTAAAAGAGCTCTAGTTTAAACTGCGATACAATCAGACACCAGATAAAAAGGGAGAGGAGGGCCACACATGTCACAACACACACAGGATAGAGACTAGAGAAAGAACGCTACTCACCAGTGATTCTCCAGACAACACCTCCAACAACGAGATCAGGTTATGTCCATCTCTCAGGTCTTCGTATAAGTCATTTACATGTTTCCGTACCTGTGAAGAAGAGAGAGACAGATTCAGTTAGATGCAGAGCAAAACAACCTTTGACCAAACTTCTGTACCCTGAGCCTTGTGTGTACTAGTTATTCCTAATCATAACCGAAACTCATCATTCAATCAGTTGGCACTGTTCGCATGTCCAGCATACATGTCCTGGGACAATATTATTGTTTTGATAAATATGAATTACATCTATTCAAATAAATCTATTAAAAAAGGATTCACTAACAACTAACACTAACACTGAAAATCTTATCCAAAAACAAAACCATATGACCATAATTCCCACTGTGCAATGCAAAGAAAAACCACGGTTACACTTTACTTGAAGGTATCTACATAAGAGTGACATGACACTGTCATAACCCTAACCCTAACTTGTCATGACAAAAACTAAATGATACTTATGTCATTCGGTTTTCGGACAAAAACTGAATGACACGTTTATGACTTGTTTACAATGTTTATGACACATTCATGACAGTGTCATGTCACTCTTATGTAGATACCTTCAAGTAAAGTGTTACCAAAACCACAACCGGTAGGCCTGTCATAACAATTAACCTACTTCAGACAAGAACCACAATTACAGTAAACAAAACCTGCAAATGAATCATCAGACCTAAATTAAAGAGAAACTATGCAGTTTTGGCAATTTCTTCGCTGTTTTCTCACTTTTTGATCGCAGGTTTCTCTGCAGAGCTCCCCCTACAGCTTCAGAGTATATATATTATGACACTCCTCAATCTGTCAGTCTGCAAGAATTTCTGTCTCTGAGGCTGTCGGCCTGCCGGCCCAAAGTTGCAAGGGTGATTTTTCCACTGACGGAAGCTAGATGGCCACCATTTACCCACGAAAAAAGTCATATAACCATTTCAATGACTCCGAAGCTGTTCAGTTAAGGTAAGTTAAGCTAAAAAAACTGCATAGTTCCCCTTTAAGGCAACCAGTTATACTACTCCCAACATTCATCTGTCTCCTTAAATGCCAGTAGGAGTCTGAAACAACTGCATTAGTCTACTTTGATGTGGTCAACACCATGAAGCTGACTGCTAACTACACTAATTACATGGGAGTCCCTAGCAGGAGTCAGAGAAGAGACCTGACACTAAACCATTAGTGGCTCTAAAACGTTAGGAGGAGCGTTGGGGACCACAGAAACGCCTCCAAACTTTGCTTTCCTCCTCTGCAAATGTATTGTGACTCCTTAAGCATTTCCTCCCTGTCAAAAACAATGGATAGGCGTCCCTCCCCTTTGGCCTGTTCAAACACAGTCTGATGTTTCAGATATGACTCTGCCTGTGCTTGTAAAGCCTGCAAGACAGGGCCCTGTCACTAATGTGGAGTAATGAGTTTCTCAGAGCAGAGCAGTTAGTCACTAGCTTTATGCCTATACAGTACATGTATTGTCTCCAACGGCCATGTGAGATAGGGTATCATCTTTCCTAATGACTGTTTTAAAGTTTTCTTTACATTAGCCTCCTTCTGTATAGAACTTCTCATTAAACTTTGAGAACTAATGTTGTAGCGGTGTGCAAGATCATATCAATACCTTTGCTGCCCACGGCACAACCAGCACCATCACACACACTCAATTAAAAAATGACTCCTATACAGCTAAACATGTGCAAGGAGACATCAAATAAGTGTCTTTGCAACGACCTATAGACTCATCACTCAGTGAGGTGATCGCTATACACCATGAGGTCATATTATGTGCCCTGTGCACTGGAGGTGCTGACAAAGAGATTAAAAAACTGCTTGTGTAAGCATCTATTTAATGCATTTACTTGAGCATGTTATACACACACACACAAAAAAACAAAGAAGGCGAAGGCCAGCGGGTGCTCCTGTATTGTATCTTGTTGAGTTAAAACAAGTATTATGCTGCTTATGTCTGCTAATTTTCATGTAGAGAAAGTTTTTTGATGTGTGTGGTATGGTTTATACAGTATGAGCTACGTCTAGGGGCAGCCGTGGCTTACTGGTTAGTGCTTCGGACTTGTAACCGGAGGGTTGCCGGTAGGCACGGCTGAAGTGCCCTTGAGCAAGGCACCTAACCCCTCACTGCTCCCCGAGCGCCGCTGTTGTTGCAGGCAGCTCACTGCGCCGGGATTACTGTGTGATTCACTAATTCACGGATTGGGATAAATGCAGAGACCAAATTTCCCTCACAGGATCAAAAGAGTATATATACTTATATATACATTTTTTTCCCACAATGCCTTTCTGCTCTGTTTACCTTCCACAGAGTGCTCCGTGGGCCATGCAAGTGCACCATCGCCTTAAACCTGTCTCTCTCATTCTATTACCGCACCTCCCAGCTCCTCTCGCTCTCCCTCTCCATCTCGGGTTTTGTGCACTTGGTGAGCCCTGGTGCAGGCTTATCTAACCAACCGTCATCACCCCCCCCCCCCCCAACCTGACACTCTGCAGCCTCGTAGCCAGAGCCCTGTGCAGGCGCTGTGCACTTCCCATTCGCGCCGCTGCCCTGAATACCAGCCTGCTTAAATCACCCCTCTGCCTCAGTGACCTGCTTTTACCCAGACTCCTACCCGCCATAATCCCAGCACCACACAGCTGCGGAGCCGAAATAGACTGCTACCCCCCCCCCCCCCTCTTTCTGGGTCACACAGATACCCCCTCCAAGTCTTTACTCAGCACCTTTGCTTCCCCTGACACTAGCTGGGGTTATGGTGACCCAGACATTAAAGGGGGGGGGTGGTATATAGGGTGGGTGAAGGGGAGGGCGGGGGGGGGTTGGTACTGAGCGGGTAAAGGGGGGTGATGGTGGGGTTGGTCCAGGGTAGGTGAAGGGGGAGGGGGGGTTGCTTGGTCAGTCATATGACAGCATGGCAGCAGTTTGCATTCAAATGGAAGGAGAGAAATGGAGGAAAGGCAGAGGGGCAGAGGGCCGTTAGGGGCCGTTATCTGAGATCTGGCAGCTAGCAACGTCCCAGTCAATTAAACAGTGAGTTCAGATAGTTAAACAGTGTTTAGGCCGAGTCGCACACGGCAGCTATAACAAAGCTCCCTTGAGGTTTATGCGTGGTTCCTACAGGCTGCAGTGACTTCTTCTGAACTAAGTCGAAATACGGCTAGTTGCGCCAGATAGCCACTTAATTGTTGATACCAAATCTCCTAACACTGTGTCAAAACTAGGATTATGACCCCTTCTGTAAGCTCATTAAACGATAAAAATAAAGGCAGATTTCGGAGCATGACAAGCTATTCCTTCTAGGTCCTTCAGTCGCTCTGACCCATCCTGCATGCTGATGGCATACTTGATACACAAGTAGCAACATGTTCACACTAATGGGTCGCTGCTGGTATCAGGAATGGCTTATAAAAACACTCTTGCTGAAGATGGGAATCACCCTGAGTAAATACTGGCAGCTTCTGCTCAATATCCATCACAATTGGCCAAGATTAAAGCTGGCAAAGCGTGCATGTCGCTGCCAAATCTGTCAGGAGCTAGTTCATTCCAGCAGTTATATTTTAATTGTCTTGGAAACTGTTGGGGGTAAAAAGCTGCCCGTCATTCCACAGCGGATTTGCGCTGAATGGGATTTGTTGATGGGCTGAGATAAAACAAAAGAGAATTTTAGACTTGTCTGGAGTTAAAAAGTCCCAGCAACTTAGTAAACAGGCCAACATTTCACTGAGTGCCATGAATGACTGAGAAGTGTGACTAGGCATGCAGTTTCTGCTTCTGTTGCTTCTTAAGACAGAGCTCTGCAGTATGACAGCTGTGAGTGTAACTTGTGACTTCACCCAGAGATTAGAGGTGCTGACAGTCCCCCAGCAGAATGGGCTATGCAGCAAAAAAGAATAGCATATAAAAAAGTAATATACAGGGAAACAGCACATTCAAATTAATTAATTAATTAATTAATTTATTAATTGATGAATTAATTCATTCATTAATATTTTCTTTGTGCTGAATAAGCTGGATAGGAGTCAGTAAATGCATTTTGGTATTTTGGCCCTCAGGTCTTTGCATTCAATGGATAGGAAAGCAAAATGGTGGGGTGGTACCTAATCAACAGTGTTTGTGTTACTCGTCTCTAGGAGAATGTCATGCTGACAGACTGAAAACAAAACTGTATCTAGACACTTTTTCCAGCTTGGATTAATATAAATGTGCAAGACTCCCATGGCAACATCTACGTGACACAACACTGAAATACACCATGGTCCTACAGGACTCTCACATCAAGCATAAGTAAATTGAGTGGGTGGTGGTAGTGTAGTGGTTAAGGAGCTAGGCTAAAGTGCAGCCTGAACGTTGTGGGTTCCATTCTCAGCTTCCACCATTGTACCCTTGAGCAAGGCACTTAACCCCAAGTTGCTCCAGGGACAATGTAATCCCTTGCAATATAGCTGACATATGGTATGTAAGTAATTTTGGATAAAAAAAGTGTCTGCTAAATATTTATTTTTAAATATAAAAATAAATGTAAATGTAAATTCTTTATTTAGAGTGGACATCTAAGCAGTAAGCAAAGAAAATGTGAAAAAAGAGATGCAACATACCTTTAATAGATGCTGGTTTATCCATTTAGTAAATGTCTTTTTCTGCACTCTGTCTCTTTCATCTGTAAGATAAGGAGATGTAGATAACGTCAAAACACAAATATACCAAAGCTGAAGCAACAAAGAGTTATTTTTGCTTTGTTTGGATTCCAATTATTCCTTTCTAGCAGTCTTTCAGATGAGGAAGGTAGATTGAGGGGCTTTGAATTAAAGTATATTGTGCTCAAGCACAAAACATGCAAACAAGAAGAGTACTGACACTTGTACTTCTCACTGATTCCAAGGACGACCTGACCTAAGTGATCTTTCTGGTGGTGAAAAATGTTTTGTCTTTCAAAACTTAAGGCCACCTAGCCACCTACAATGCATCAGTGCAGTAAAAATCCACATCAGACAATTTTATGTTTTAACAGGATGAGCCTTTCTATATGAGGCCTTTTAAAATAACACATTTGATGATTTTCTTGCAAGGTGACAATTAGCTGGTATTTCAAGAAGACAAAATGCCACATTTGATGATTTTCTTGCAAGGTGACAATTAGGTGGTATTTTAAGAAGACAAAATGCCACGTTGATGTCAGGGGAAACCTAAACATTACAGATACATCACTATGAAACATGTATTCACAACATGTAGTCTAGTTGAAAAGCTGTCTCAAACACAGTTGGAATTTCACCCTAAAAATCAAAGGTGCTCACTGACAGACTTCAGTAGTGTGCTGCTATATCCAGTTGTGTATTTTGACGTGTACAGGAGGGAAAGGAGATGGTATTTTTAGACTCTTAATTTGAAAAGTCAGAGCATAGCTTCCATTACTCAGAGCTCCTTGCTGTGAGCTGAGCCGAGCTGAGCTGACCACAGTATTTTTTGTTTTCAGTAGCCATGGCAACATGCTCAACCGGACCATTCAGACAGTTTCCCGATGATGTTACAAGGACGTACCATGAAAAGCAAACACGTGTATGCTGTTAAGAAATAAGATGAAGATTTAGATGAACAACTATGACCACTACAAATAATAACTACAAACGATCACAAGAAATTAAAAAATAAAACACAATTGTGCAGCAAATGACACAGTGCGTTCCATGGAACTTTCAAATCTGCTTCAATGTTTTGATTGTTCCCATTTGTCATTATCCTTTTATAGAGCAATTCAAAGCTCATAGTCAGACACAGTCAGCCACTCAATGAATGACAAAAGTGCCCTCTCTGTATTATTTTGGACTTTGGTACCTCAAACACAGTAAAACCCCACTTTCTAAACAATGTTACACAATCAGCTTTGTTCACGGCAGGATTTTCTCAAATCTGTTACAGTAAACACAGTGGGGCAGGATGGCACGGAAAAGAAATAAAATCAACTTTCAAAAAAGTAGCAGCTCTGTTTAATGGTAAGGAGAAAAGAAGAGAAGGCACAGCAGCTGTTGGCAGTGGAGGACAGAGAAGAAGGAAGGAAGCTGAGGAGACCTACTGACCCATGCAGCACATCAGTGACACCAGGTGAGCGCTGCGCTCGCTGCCGCTCCCAAGAAGCAGCAACATGGCCCCCCCTGACAGACGGACTCCACGTGAGAGAGAGAGAGAGGATCGGCACCTCACAGTCAGCTAGCGCGTTTGTCAACTCCGGCTGCCTAAACCCACTGAGGGAGTGACTTCAGTGGTACTGTTGGTCAGCCTCTTCTCTCTTGCTCACTCTCTCTCTCTTACTCACTCTCGGCCCTTCACTTTCTCTTTCTTTCTATCTCTCTCTCTCTGTCTTACTGTATTTCCCTTTCCTCCTCCTCTCTCACTCTCTCTTTCACTATCTTTCTGTCTCTCTCTCTCTTTCTCGCTCTTTCACTACCCCTCTATCTCTCTCTTTCTCTCTAGCTCTCTCAGCCAGTCTCTGCTTGCCTAAAGGGCAGCAGACACCTCCTAGCTCGTGGATTCAGAACGAGTTCAGTCAGGTTTTCTAAAGACGCACGCTGACTACAAAGCTCCTTCTTATTCTCAGTTCTGTACTGAAGGGCAGCACCACTCCAACCAGTGGGCTGCTGGGACTCGACTGGTGCTGGACATCAGCCTTGGGTAGGTGAGCCCTCAGCAGGAAGCGTCATTGAATGACTGACCCTATTAAGTCTTCCAAAGGCAATGATTAAACAACTATTGTGATCATAGGGAAACACCTCTACAATGTCTCCTACATTGACCCATGGTAAAGTAATCAAATGATAAAGTGATCAACAGAGTCGTGTGATTAGTCATACCTTTGATCGTGTCATTAAAAAAGCAACTGGATGGGGCAGCAGTCAAAAGAGTGCTTTGTATTTTACTACTGTGTCAGTACACAGTGCTGATAGTGTGGTATCTATTTCTGAAAGTCATCTGGTTATTTAACGCAATATGATCTTTGTATTCAATATTAAAATCAGGAATGTGACATTAAATCACAAGCTGTGCATCTCAACACTAAGGGTGCAGTAGACGTACAAACCTAACTGGTTTGATCAGACTACTGTATGTCTGTATGTCATTATAGCAGTTCACGCTCAGCCTACACACAATGAGAAACATTAGCCTGAACAGAGTTCTTTGTAAACATTGGTTATGGTAATCACATATAAATACAATCACTGTGCTGCCCACCCAACCGGTTTCAGTCTAAGTATAGACTGCCTTTGAATGGCAATGCCAGTTAAGACATCCTAAGAAGCCTGTGCACTTCTAGCATCTCCAGCAGACGTGCTGCACCTGTTAGCATGAAGCATCTTGGCACGATAATGCATAACAACATGCATGCATGTTAGGTCTATAATTCCAGCTGGTGGCGACTCATGCACCAGGTGGAAGCTACACAGATGGGTAGCTCAACGTCACAGCGCAACACAAACATTTGTCAGGGACATTTGCCTAAACACTCGTAGAGGGGGGCCAGCGGTGCTGCATTGCAGTCATTTGTCTCCTTCTAACCTTGTCCCCTTCACGCTCTCCAATGGCTATAACTCTGTGACTGCAGTGAGAGATGACCTCCAGGAAGTGCTCAGTTCACGGCCACGTATTGAATAAGTCATGAATATCCTTTGTGAAAAGGGGGAACGTTACTGCAGGCAACCTTGACTGATGCTAAGAGAACATGTTAATCTATTGAGGCTTCAATCAGAGACAAATCCATGGCCTGAATTATCTTGATGCATGGCTGGTAGTGTTACCATCAAACATTTTTTACAACGCTGTCCATATATCTGACATTATGATGAAGACACTAAAGGCAACAAAGTAGGTCAAAAAGGCATTGGGTTCTTGAAAGGTCGAGGGAAGGTTAGCTTTGTAGATGTGCCACACAGTTACTAGTGCTGCATGGAACCTTGATAAATTAAAAACAAAACACTACACGTTTGTATTAATCTATTAATCTAAATTAAATTAAATTAAAATCTGGCAAACAATTTTCCATTCAGCTGTCCGTCTGTTGACAAGGTGAGCTGACAAGGCTCATCATTTTGGGACGGCAGTGGCTCAGGAGGCGGAGTCACCTGTAGGTTGCCAGTTGGAGCCCGGCCCCTCCTGACCCTGTCAAAGTGGGCTTGAGCAAGACACTGAACCCCAAACTGCTCCCGATGTGGTTGGTGCTCTTGCATGGCAAGTTGGTGTATGAATGCTTTGAGTGAATGGGTGAATGTGAGGCATGAAATTGTAAAGCTCTTTGAGTGCTTGGAGGAGTGGAAAAGAGCTACATAAATGCAGTCCATTTATACCATTAAGGAGTACAAGTGCTGAGACAGCCGCCAAATCTGAAACCTAACTGGCCCTGCTCTGTTCAGGTCAGCTCATCAAGCCTACATGGTTGTACATCTACTGTTATAAAACGGATAGTTCCGGTTCTTGATTATGATTGGTTGAATCGTGTTCAATGCCGTTGTATATTTTCCCGATGTAGCACGGCTGAGACCGCATTTCATTCTATATTAATGCGCTTAGAATGCATAACGGTTAAAATTGCTGAGCAACAATTCCGATAAGAATCTACTAGCAGTGGAACTATTCTATGGGGACTCTGAGGAAGAATGGACATTTGTAGATTAAATAACTTTTAAATTTCATGATTATTTGTTTATTTTGTATAAATTTTTAATGTCCTATATGTGGTAGCCGTTTTATAATGCTTAAGTGAGACACTCACGTTTGGAATGGGAGCTATGCTCCCAGGTGTCGGAAGTGAAGAGAGTGGTGCCCTCTTGAGGAGTAACCTGGTGAGCACTCAGACCCACAGTGCTCACACACTCAACACGTTTAATAAGCCATGGGTCACAAGAGCTAATAAATGACTATCAGAAGTGTGTACAGAGTAATTCATTAGTCTAGTGAAAGTAAATTAAGTTTTAATGATAAAGAGTGGAGTTATGCTGACACAGATTTATTAGGGGGAAATGGAAGGTTTGAGGAGAACGGAGTAGAAGATTTCCTTCCACAGTATAAATCATGGAAAATTATTTCATGTTTTAGGCTGAACACAGGAAATAATGGCTTATCTTGGCATGGTCTAAAGGCCACTCTACTTACAAACACATTATGGCCCATAAAAATCAAAGACCCGTACATCATGTGGGATCCAACGCTTATCTAAGGGTTCCTTTACACTCCTGTCTTCTCTGACTTCTGCTTATAAAAATGGTAATAAAAGCTATAAACTTTGAATTGCTGTATGTCATCACCACGCAAGGAGCAAGTGTTTCCTGTTGTTGCTGAAGTGCTCCCATACAGAGCCTACGACTATATACACAGCCTACCTGTGTTCCCTGACACAGCAGAAAAGTGCACACTGAGTATGCTGTGCATGTTGCTTATGGAGACCTGGCTTTTACTTCCCTGCAATTTCATGAAAAAAAGACACAGCTTCATAAAAATGGTCCAAGCCTGAACCACGGTTCTTTCAAATTATAGCTCAGTGTGTGTACTTAGTGATTTTGTTTCTTTGAAACAAGTCAGAATTTTGTCTTAAAATGTACAAAAACGACTAGGCTAAAATATAGCCAATTGAACTTGATGGAACCACAACTTACATACAATTACAATTTACAACTTGTATACACTTTCCATCCACTTACCAACCAAGAGCATTCATTAACATCTCCACAACTAACTACACACCCTCCAGTAGCACTACACTAAAACCAATGGACTGACCATTACAAAATACCAGCACCCTGTTTATTTCCTATTAACAGCTTGGAGTTAACACTGTAACTGCTGAGGGGTCCTGCCTCACTCAGGCCCACTGGGGGAGATATGAGGGTGCTAGTCACCAGTCCTTGACCTATGGCTGTGCTAAGCTGCTGTCTGAATTATCATTGACATGTCTGCACAGATCTCTTGCTTTTGCCAAGGGCCGGAACAAAAGGACAGGCAGGCAGTCTCTCTCTCTCTCTCTCTCTCTCTCTCTCTCTCTCTCTCTCTCTCTCTCTCTCTCTCTCTATCTCTCTCTCTCTCTCTCACTCTCTCTCGCTTTGCATACAGTATATTCACAACTAGACAAAGCCATTTTAGATGCCGAACAGCTTTAGCTGTAGTTCAGCACGCTCGCTGTGTGCTTTATTTTCAAATGACCAAAACTTGTGTCACCAATGCATACAGTATCAAAGGCTTAGCCTGGAGAGCCGAGAAACATGATCTAAAGCACTGACTGTAAACAGCTCAGTTAAGATGATTTGCTTGACCACCAAATGCCCTTAGTTAAGAGTGGCACATTCAAAGGTTATTCCCATGTACAGATTGTATATATGTTTTGATGAAACACGAGTTCAGCTTTTCCTTTTTGTTTGAAAGGAAAAACCACTGCTTTCAGCCACGTTAATTCCAAACAGAGATTACTGAGGCTGGTATAAGGGCTACTCAGGTGACTCAGGACTACTGTGTGTGTGTGTGTGTGTGTGTGTGTGTGTGTGTGTGTGTGTGTGTGTGTGTGTGTACAAAAAAACAGCACTTTAAGGGGAAAGAATGCTATCAGTAAACAGCAATGGCACCGCTACAAGCACACCCCATGATTCTGCGACCTGTTATAGCCTGTGTCCGAACAGAGACTATTGCGTCACCATCATCATCAGATGGCAAGCACTACAGTGGGGTGTGTTCCTAGTGCCTCCTCGTGAATGTGAGAAAATGTGCTCATGGAGCAAATACAGAGATCCATGCTGCCTATAGGCGACGGCGTGCCTCAAAACAGCACGGCCTATCCCTGTCTCTGTGACTCCACCATGAAGGGTCTGCTGACTCATTCTGCAAATACCGGATATGAATTAACCAAATGAACTGCGAAGGGCCAGATAAACGTACAGTATTCCCCAACTGAGCTTACACAAGCGCAGATAAAGACCTCGGTAGCCTGGCCAGCATCTGACAGTCAGGCTGAATCCAGCACTACAGGAGTTGTAAGGGAAATATTTGTTGACTTGTGTTGGTCTAGTGCAGTGTTTCTCAAACTTTTTCAGACGAAGGACCACTTAACCAATAAAAAAGAAACGCACGGACCACCTAGCTAAAAAAAAATGGACCTACTTCAACAGTATATTAGCCTACACAATAGGCCTACTCACTAAACCACCTTGCTTATTGTCTTTGCACTTTGCTTATTGTGTCAGAGGATTCATATCATTTAAATTGGCATATCTTACATAGACAGCGTTGCAGAACTGTTTGGATTTAAATACAAGTTGGTTTAATATTGCAAACAATTCATCTATATTATATTTTACCACGTCTGCTTGTGGACCACTTGGGATAGCTTGCGGACCACACTTTAAGAAACACTGGTCTAGTGCCTCCGGATTAATATGTAACTCTATGGAAAGAAAAGTTTCTTTAAGAATTGCACATTAATGGCGATATTTCCTTCCCTCAACGGAGAACAGCTGAGGAGTAAAATAACTAACTCGGGGGTAGTATGATCATTGAGGACAGTATGACTTTTCCAGATGAGACAGTGACATAGACCATGGGTCAGTAGTTGTGTCCCCATTGACTGTAGGTCACTGTACATGACTGTGTAAAAATAGCAAGCGGAGAAAGATCAACATGTGTCCCTTACAGAGACACCAGGCTTATCTGATTATCGGTCTACTGTGAGAATCAGACAAAATGTTCAGAGTGATGATCTCTCCGAATACATCTCTCCATTCCCTCATAATAACACTACGTAGCAGGTCTACAGCAGGAGAAAAGACCACAAGCCCCAACATTAAAAAAAAAACATATGGTTTCAAACAAATGAACGATGAAACAAAATCAAATCCACAGTAACGGGGCAGGTTACACACCAGTGCTTTTCTAAGACAGGTAGAAAGACATTATTTCACGCAGGCATTATTATCCGTTAACTTAGTGTGGGAAAAGCAAGCAAAGCCTGGTTTATGTCTAACGCCGGCCCCAACGCTCCTGCTCTACTTTCTGACCTTTCTGCCCAGCACGGGGAAGTGGGTAAATGCCAGCCGAGCGTTTCCTATGCACTCAGCCTGGCATGCTCTCAAGCTCGGCGCCCAGGCCTGGCATCCACTAACACGCGGCCTCCCCCCGAACATAAATCAGTCTCACTCTCCGCAGTGCTGCAGACAACCCCCAGACAAGAACCGCAGCAGGTACGGGCCGCATCGGGGACAGACCCAGTCAGGCCCCGTTCACATATACAGCGATTCACTCATCACCTTAAAAGTTAAAATTATTTCAACTTTGTTGGGTCGCCAGTGGTTATTTCACCTGTACTCACTAAATTACATTAACATTACAGAGTCTCTTGTAGCTAGTATAAATAGGGTTTCAGTTCTCCGATCTGGACCATCGCCAGTTTCTCCCCAGGGTAACATAGGTACTGTATGTATGTGTCGATGATCAGTCATCTCCCCTCAAGAGCAGGCAAAGCCGGTATGAGCTCACAGCCGTCAGACGTGTTGTCAGAAAGGGAGTACTCTCATAGCTTGATGATGAAAACGCTGTCGCAATACTGGGAGTGATTCACAAACAAGCGCTTTGTTGTTTAGGGGTAAGTGTGAGCTGACGTGTTACGCACACCGGACATGCTATCAGTCACCTGCGTGAGGGGAAGAAAAACCTGAATTTGAAAATAAGGTGGAGGGGACCAGCACATAAAAAGAGAGACACAGAGGGGAAAACAAAACACTTGAGGTGACATTCCTGCCGTTCTTCCTGTCTGAGGCAGCCATTTTTTCTCCTTAGGGAAGGGCAGGATCTGAAATATGTGCCCACAACAGTCACAGAGCCTGGAGCATGGACTTCAAAGGAGCATAAACAGATACCCCTGCTTTTAGCCTGCAGGTTCAATCCTAACCTACTGGCATAATGGTCTGGTGTGTGTGTGTGTGTGTGTGTGTGTGTGTGTGTGTGTGTGTGTGTGTGTGTGTGTGTGTGTGTGTTTGTTTGTCTGTCTCTGTCTGTGTGTGTGTGTGTTTCTGAGTGTGTGTGTGTGTGTGTGTGTGTGTGTGTGTGTGTGTGTGTGTGTGTGTCTGTGTGTGTGTGTGTGTGTCTGTGTGTGTGTGTTCTCAACTATGAGTAAAAAATTACTTTAGCTGTGGCATCCCTTCAGACTCTTTACAGAAGAAAGGCAGAATCTGGAATAGATTTCTCCACTTAAGCAAAGTCCTTTTAGGCAAGTCCCTCCACTCGGCGGCCATATAGCAACGCTTTTTGGGCACTCGTCGGGCATCCTATTCAGCAGAAATGCGCGTGCGCAAGGCTTCACGACATCAATCTGGCTCCAGCGGCGAGTTCACAACACATGATTGGGAAGATGTCTTCACAACACAACATATGATTGGCTCAATGTATTCACATCACACCACATGATTGGCTCAATGTATTCACATGTCGATGTTTTGCTGAGGAACGGGTGGGATATGTGTACGGCCATATTGGCGTTACAAACTAACCCCATGCATTTCTATGGAGGATTTTTTGAGTGTTGTGTCTCCTCATTAGAAAGCCTCTGACTTACTCTAATGGCACTAATGCAAAACAAGTATCACACTAAACAAATACGTTCATCATTGGCCTATTCAGCACATTGCATTCCAGACATTGTGAAGAAAACAGAAGAGCCTTATACGAGAGCTCAGCTAAAACCAATACAGACAAATAGATTTTTACAAATACAAACGGAGCCATCCAAGCAAGCCAGTGAAGCCATTGTCACTGAAAAAATGTCAGGAGGGTCTGGAGAGGCGCTGGCTGATGTAACGAGTGTTTGGTGGGTCGTCCCCTAACACCCACCTGCGTAAGGTCAGCAGCAGCTGCCAGGGTTACCGGGGTGACCGCCGTCACATGCCTGCGCAGGCACAGGGTAATCAGAGCCACGGCAGCGGACAGTCAGAAAGCCCCTCTCAACCCCATCCCCAACCCCGTCCACACACACACACACACACACACACACATACAGTCAGCTGCTCAAGAGCACACAGTCCTTATCAGGACGGACATCTGACTGGGAAGGACAGAGCTACTGGGCCTCAGAGTCTTAAAGGCGCATGCCTACCTACCAAAAAGGTTGACTGGAGTGTTCTAGTGCTATGCTAGGCTGTGTAATACCTTATTATATGGCTCTTCACAATGTAAGTAGAATGCTCCATTGACTTGAATGGGATTTCCCAAAGTTCTACCAGTCATTATTTTCATCTAAGGACCTCTACATAATGACCGCTGTCAATGGCAACAGATTTTCATTCAAAAGTGAAGGCAGACGATTGATCAGCAAATCAATCGTCTGTGTTGCGAACTATTTGTTTCTCAGCAAAAGCCACAACGAAACGGTAACAAATAAATGTAAAGAGACATATCGTGGAGTTTATTTTTTTCGTTTTGGCAAGTAGCCGTATAATAAGCGGGATAATGTATAGAAAGCCGCTGGCATGTCGGGGTCCGGTTCGCCCTGTCGGGACTTATTTTCCCAATAATGACCGGCGCTCTATACATTATCCCTTACTAATTAGGTCAGGTACTACATCAAACTAGCTGCACTTAGAAAGAATACAACACGTCACACCACTGTGTGATTACAATTTGAAGATCCAGCCTGTGGTCAACACTACTGTACTGCTCTACTTTACTTGTCCTTTTAAGAGTGGGGCCAGCAGCATGCAGAGTGGACCCTGATGGGTATTGATTTGAAGTTAGTCATTTTTAAGTAAACCATTACTGTTCAGCCACTTAGGATTATAAATGTGCACAGCTGTGTGGAGGGGGGTTGACCCACACCGCCTGTTCTCTTGGCACAGTGCAGAGGTTTTAGTCATAGAGAAAGCGCCAGATAGACTGGCATCTGCCATCACAAGGGGACTCTGACCGGTCCATGGAGCCCTGAACTAAGGAATGTGTCCTTTAAATTAGTGCTCATCCCTAGGTTTCCCATAATTTTTTATGCCATGGATTGAGCCACATGGTCTGATGAACCGCAACCTACACAAGGTTGCTGATTCTTATCATATAAAAACAAGAAAGTATGTGCATTATCTCATAGCTAGCGCCTTATCTTATCTGACTTGAAAATAAATATACAAGGGCCTTGGTGTGACAGCATCCGTAGTACTTTCCAATAAAACCTGTTTTGTTATATCTGGATAAAAGCCTGCAAAGTTCACACAACCATGGCAAAGACACGTCTGTGCAACGCTAACTCACTGAAGGTTTCTCTGAACGGTTATCTTAACAGCAGGTTTGCTTTGGCTAACAGTGAGAGATAAGCTACCACGTCGCTTAGAAAAATGATGAAAGCTTCCAGCATCCAGCTGACAGTGTCACTTACACCTTACTACCAAGGAGCCTCATCTCAAAAATGTGTTTTGCAAGTTAATAAACAAACATAGGGTAGTATGTATAGATATAGAATTACACCTAATATAAACATTCTAGAAAGCGAATATATGAGGCCTTAATTGTTAATACTACCCTTTATAATGTATTATGTACATGTATTCTCTCTCTTTCTCTCTTGCTCTCTCTCTCTCTCTCTCTCTCTCTCTCTCTCTCTCTCTATATATATATATATATATATATATATATATATATATATACATACATAATACACTGTTGTCAGAGGAATGGGACTGTGACTGTAATTGCAGACTCAGTTACTAGTTTAATTTGGTCACTGGCTGACTTTATCCCATATCTACAGTGAAACACTGAATAAGTGGTTTAGATTGGGTAACTGAAAGGCATCATGCCATCATTTCCCAACCGCTATCTCCTCATCCCCCCAGGACCCTGAAGGAAACAGGATCAAATCAATACAATGCAGCTGAGCAGGGCGTGTTTCCCACAATCCTTTGCATCTTTTCGGTGGTGGTGGTGTTTCTGTGGGGTAGGAGAGAAAGCAACCATTTGATTGAACCAATGACTGCCTAGCATTTTGCTAGAGGAGGAGGGCTTGTGAGTCACTGCATGACCTCATGTAGTCTGGACCGGGAAGACAGACAGCTCAGGGAACGGACGACCCGCACACTTGGCCTGAGTCACCATGACAACTCCCAAATACATGAGCTCATTGGTGGCCCCCCCTCGGCCCACTCCCCTTTCCACCGGACACACAGCGCGTCTATAGCACTGAATGATGCATAGAATCAGATTAGTAACACTTTCTTTCTTTATCCTCTATCTGCATATCTCTCTATCAATCCCCCCATGCCTCTTTCACTTCCTTTCTCTCTCTCTCTCTCTCTCTCCCTCTCTATCTCTCTCCCTTTCTATCTCTTCTCCCCCTACCCCTGCCTGTCTCTACTCCTCTCTACCACATGCACATATTTCCAAAAAGATACAACAGGCTTTTTTCGCGATACAATAGCCGTTGTTTCCGTGGACAGAGAGTATCACTAAGAGGGAGAAGGCCATCTGGGGCTACCATGATCCAACACATTCCTTTCATATTGCAGCTGTTTTCCGTGCATCACAAACAGCTGAGGCGTGCTGCAGGAGTTCCATACCAAACCAAGTGAATGCTCTCAAACCAGGTCTGACTGTTCACTGAGTAACAGAGCCTTTGTTCCCACACTCAGGGGTTTCCCGTTAACGGCCATATCCTTTAGAGGGTGCTTGGAGTGTGAATTCAGCTTACCATACATAGTCTTGACAGCATGTGAGCTTACGGCTGACCCCACAAATAATCAATGCATCTGTGCAATCCCACTCATCCTACTCTGTGCTACGCATTGCATAGCTCCAGTTCCGAGATCCACATGCCACAACTACCCGGCACAGATTCACTAACTCTGCTATTAAAATAAATTTTACTAAAAAGCTGTGGACAAAATCATTCTCCTGGTAACACAGAGAAAGGAAAATATACTGTACAGTATCATGAGATGAGGAAAAGTCCAAAGTGCTCAGGAATTTCTCAGGTCTTTGGTGTAGGGAATATAAGTATAAGTATATATACTTTTTTGATCCCGTGAGGGAAATTTGGTCTCTGCATTTAACCCAATTGGTGAATTAGTGAAACACACTCAGCACACAGTGAACACACAGTGAGGTGAAGCACACACTAATCCCGGCGCAGTGAGCTACCTGCTACAACAGCGGCGCTCGGGGAGCAGTGAGGGGTTAGGTGCCTTGCTCAAGGGCACTTCAGCCGTGGCCAACTGGTTGGGGCTCAAACCGGCAACCCTCCGGTTACAAGTCCAGAGTGCTAACCAGTGGGCCACGGCTGCCCACATAAGATGTCGCGGGCGATTGGCGACGCGATGACCAGAGGGCGGGCGTCGTGTAAAACAACGCGAGACCGCGGAAACGGCCGTCGGATTCGAACCGGCGACGCAATTCTTAAAGTGCTATATAGCACAGTGCTGCCTTTTCTATGTGTGCCACGGAGACACGGATACAAACGTCATTTGAAAAAGGAGGAAATCCAAGGCACTCTTCGTATCCAAAAATGTATAAAAAGCCTTTATTTTACATGCCTATGTCACGTTTAAAAAACATAAACTGGGCAGCGACCCATGCGTAGCGGCACAGATTCAAGCCTTCTTCAGGGTGATGTAAAATAAAGTCTTTTTATACATTTTATACTCTGGTGTATTTGAACAAACTCTCCTCACAGCACCCCAAGACTGTGTTTAACAACTATGGGGGCCAGCTGAGGTCACACTACCAAACAGCAAGTCATTAAACAGTCACTGTAACTGAACTTGCAATGTGAAGCTTGAACTCCTTCTGTCATCTAGTTGCAGAGACTAAAGGTCAACAGCTGATTACATTACAAATGTTTCCAGGTGGATCACCTTGTTTCTTGGAAAATTCAAAGTATATTTCATAAAGCTAAATAAACATATGAAACCAAGTTCTTATTGTATGGGTTTGTTAATTACATGCATATAACTAAACTCTTTACTTTGGTATAATAGATGGTTCAACTGAATTTAAACCAAAAAATGACCAGCAATGCGGCCAGGAAAGACATACAGTAACATTTGAGTTCATATAAATGTCAATTAAGCAGGGACTGGGGGGGGGGGGTGGCGGCTTCATGATGAATACCAGCACAGCAGTGCGACGATCAGATTAGATTACTTTGACATGACTACACATTAAAATCCCCACCACCACCATGCAGCAGCTCTGTAAAGCAATTAAACCAATCCCTTAAATCAACCTTTTGGAACAGTGAGAGGTCACTCAAGGTTTTAAAGCCAGCTGCTGCCACTATTGAGCTTATCTGCTAAAGGGTTGCCTCTCTCCGTCCACTCTGCGTGTCCAAACAGGACAGTGCAGTCAGTGTTGTTATGTCTCTCTGCGGCCAGTCACCTCCAGTTTGGCCCGCACTTCCACAACAGAGCCAGAAAAGCATGTAGGGCAGGGATTTATTAGACCAGAGCCCTGAACAAGCACTGGGTTCAGGTTTCCAGTGGGTGTGCCACACACACACACACACACACACACACACACACACACATGGTTAAAGCAGCCTCCCCTCCTCTGACACTGCCCCAAATGGCCCCTGCCTCTCGTTTCATCCTTGTCCCCTGTCGGCCCGGGTGGTCGGCTGACGAATAGAGACCCCCTACCCTCAGCAAGCGGAGCGACTCGCACACAAAAACGTGGCACACAGACAAAGTCTCCAGCGGCTCAGGGGGGGATCTAGCGCATTGGGGCCACAAAGCGCCTTTTGTACAGTAGCAGACAGATAGCGCGGCGTGAGGGCGCTTGGGCACTGTGTGCGGCCAGCCATTTCAGTGTGACGCAAGGACTGCGTGGAGAGAGGACAGGGAGAGGAGGAGAAGGAGAGGAGGAGGAGGAGGAAGAGGAGGAGGGAGAGGACGGGCGGGGCTCGGGGGAGGAAGAGCACAAAGACGGTGACTGTGCAAAAATGACTGCTGCTCTATTCTCCTTTGATAAGCAGAAAATACAGTATTGCATATGGTACTGTCTGGGATCTATATAACATATCTATATAACATATTATAACATATGTCAATATGATTTTCTTGGTAATAATTATTATTGGCAAGTTATGGTTAATGTTTTTTTAATGTTTTTTTTTTTTTTTTTCATTTTCCATGATGTTTTGTATATTCCACATTCTGAGCATTCTGTTGCATTTTATTAGAACCTACTCTGTCACTGACATGATCTAATGTCATTCAAAATTCAACTAGGGCATTTTTAACATTGCACATTAACATATGTCCCAGACAGGCTAGGCATGTGAGCAAGAGAATCAACAGATCACACAAACGAAAATAAAGCCCAAAATAAAACTGTCCTGAAAAATCACTCGTGTGGGCAGGGAGGAGTGAAAGAACGGCTATTCTAGAGTAAGAATCCACATGGAAAGAAATAATGTCCTGAAATGCCTGACCACACCCCAGGAAGAGCCCAGACAGACCACAACAGCGCCGGCACATCCTCTTAGCACAGCCATGTTCTACATGCAACGTGAAACAGGCTAACCCCTGATCTTAAGAGACATCTGACCAGTCACTTTCTCAAATATCGACAACAGATACAATCATGGATGGAGCAGTACAGTACTAATGGCAGATTCAACCCTAATGGGCATTAGATACACTATTGGCAGGCTGGGCAGCCGTGTGTTTGCTAATAGAGCCAGTAGACAGCGCTAATGGTAAGGGATGATTCCAAAGGGGAGGAGGACAATGTGGTCATAACAAAGCACAGACAGTCTGGATGATAAGAGAAGGCCCTGTAGATAAATAGATGCAACATGCATTGTTTAGTATAAAATGCACATATTTAATTATTAAATTAAATGCAGGTGTTGACACACAGGTGATTGAAAAAAAATAGAATTTTAAATTCAGAATACCACTTTGGATTAAAAACTTTATTAGTATCAGACTAGCAGGGAGGAGATAGGAACAGGAAATTAAAAAAGAAATTTGCTGATCATCAACTACGATGACACCTGTGCTCCCACAGTAGCTTAGCAACCTATAAACAATAACAAACCTTTAAACACAACTAAAGGAGGGCCTATCCCTTCCTTAGCCTTGGAAAACAAGTCAGCAAAATATTACATAAACCTGTGGGCATAGGTCATGTGAATGATCAGCTACGGTCCAGCTTTCTGCTCTGGTGTCTTGACGTACACCAACAGACCCATGCTAGCCTAGAACTGCTTGGCCCATCGCTGGTTTGCAATTACAAGTTCTATTTGTAGGATATTACGGCAGCGTTTATGCCCAGTTAAAAACAGCAGCTTCTACATCTACCCAAGGAAAATAAAGAAAACAACCAAAAACAACAAGATAATATAGGGGTGCGATTTTGAAATAGCCTATTCTTTTTTTTACTAAGCTGAATACAGCGTTTTCCTTGGAAAGCAGCCCCAAATCCCTGGTTGCATCACAATACTTGGTTCTGAAGTCGAGTTGTCTGGATGTCAAGTCTGGTGTCTGCTTTGGGCAAATACTGGAGCCTTTCCATTCACTTTCAAAAGTAAGGATTGACACCATTAAGATCACATATAGCAAATATTGAAATTTCAATAAAACTATCACTGCTGACTGAGAGAATATCCCAATTCTACAAACTGATAGACTATGGTTGGTTCCCATTTTATTGACAAGATGCCCTAAAACCCACACTGAACTAATCAACTGAATTATTGTGGAATCAGTGCTGTTGCTGACTTGCATACTAGGCATATTCAGGCCTCCATTAGTCAGAAAAATATTTGAAATAGCAATGCAGTGAGATTAAGATAATCTTTCCCAGGGAAAAACAATAAACAACGTTCTTTTCACAAACACCACACAAACTGATAGCAGTGAGCTAGCACAGCTAGACTGACCCTTGGAGCTAAGGTGAAGACCCTGAGTTCAACATACCATCCCTGTAACACATGCAAATAATAGTCATTTGTCCTATTTTGTTAGCCTCCAGATCCCCAAAGTAGCCAGCCCCTGGGCACACTTGATGTTTTACTACACAATGGTTGGAATTCAGTACAAAAAACCCCCCTCTTGACATAGTAGAAAGGACAGCCAATCAATCCACTGAGAAAAATGAGACACACACACACCTCTAATAAATCTTATGGCTTTCTCAGCAACCGTAGGGGATCTACTGTTTGAAAAGCCACAAAGCCTTACATAATTTATCCCCTTGGCCTGTCAAGAAGCTTTTCTAGAACACTGTGGTCCCATACATCCCGCGTCCTGCGCAGTGCCCGTTGTGTATGTGTGGAGAGCTCAAATTTACCAACTAATTGTGTAGTAGGGTATACCTCAGTCCAGTTCAAAGCAACAGGATTAACGCTTTTTTTTAACAGAAACTGGTTTAGGCCTTAGAAATGTTTGGAACAGCTGAACATGAACACACTGCCCCATAGCCAACTCTGGTTGCTTGTGTGTAATTAGTGGTAACACCTAATTAGTTGGGTATTGTTGACATTCTTGCATCTGGAGGAGGGTAGGGAATATGAGTGGAGTGGAGTGGGGCTAAGAAAATTCTCATGTACTCTAGATTATGTGTGTGCTTCCTTGTACCCTTTCTCAAACCTGATAGTGTCTACAAAGCCATGTATTCTTAGCCACTGAACTGACCGTTTTCCAGTGTTTAAAAAAAAAAAAAACTGTAGGTAAGTATTCCTGTGACCTGTAGGGTGACAATTTATGCCCAATATCCACCATGAGTGGAACACACAGTGGCAACAGGTTGATCATTCTTGGTGACAGTGACAATGCTGTGGTAGTGATCACCAACCTTTTATCAGTTACAGATTGACCACAGCTTTGTGCAACACCAGACGATCAGGAAGCCTGTCTCTGTTTGTTAAAACAGAATGTTTCCTCTCGAAGGCAAAGGGCCGGTCTAAGGATGGTTCCGTGAGTCTGGCCCTTTGTCCAGGACCTTAAGTTCTGATAGCCCTCGGCTTCCCAAGCTTCCTCCGCTGCTATGGGCCTGGGGGGCTGACAGACCCTGTCCTTTCAGCGGACGGAGAAACCGTTATGGACAGTAAAAGCTGGACGCCTACTCTAAAGAGCTTTTGTTGGGAGAACAGCGTCTGTACTGTCTCAGCAGTACTGAAAATCACTTTCAGGAATGCTTCATGACAAAGATATTAATTCTTTTTCTTCTGTTTTGCTCAGATTTTTTTCCAAAGTCTCAAGGTCTCTTTGGGTAGTTTCAAACAGTAGGGGAAGGTCCGGGGAATTTAGACTATACACATCCTTCATCTGACACATGTAAATCTGCAACCAGAACACCAAATAAGTCTAGAAATCGAGACAGAGAGATGGTGTCAAGATCTTACTTACCCCGTACCCAGCACTGGAATGTGGATGTCGTCACAAGAAGGTCACCTAACCTCGCACACACCAATGCTAGCACCACACCTGTGCTGTTTCAACATACAGTGTGTTTAAGTAGAGGGAGGTTCACTGGCCTTACATTGCTGATGCTTCGGTGTGGTATAACAGAGCACACAAGAAAATAATCAGTTCTCAGTTACTGGGCCTTTTTGTGTCTGTTTACTTTAAAGTGTCTATTCAAAACAACCAACGCTTTTTCATCAATGAAAAAAGATACAATCAGACATCATTTGAAAAACGATGTTGTATGACTCTGTGATTAATAATTGAATAACGGTGACACAATAACAGTTCCAAACCCAGACAATGGCATATTGCACTACATGAATATTTAAGGCAAACTCAAGATCACATGACCATGATGCCCCTCTCCATGGACACAGTGAATATTTTCATGGATCATAACGTGACAAAAATCATGACTATCTTCTTTATGAAGAAAAGATCCAATCTTTTTCTTATCCAATAAAATTAAGTAAAACCCTTCATTGTGATTTATTGCTGGTTTATTAGTGTTTTTTCTTCTTAACTACATAAACAATAATACAAAAAATATGTTCCATTCGCAATGACAGTGACTTCATGTCACAAGGACAGCATCAGTTAGCAACACATTGGCCTCTCTGTGATGAACAACAGATCCTACAGACTGCTGAGCAGTTGCAACTGTTCCCGATTTGGGGCCAACATTAGCTTGCCCTACAGCATAGTTTATTAAGTATGAAAGAATCCTTTTCAGTACTTTCAAAACAACCAGCCTACCTCAAAGCTTGGGGGCTAAAGATGTGACTTCCCCACGCGGAGCACACCATATATTTTTTAACTAATAACATGTCTATAGCATATCCAGAAATCCAGAAATCCCAAATACTCTAAACTAAAATGAAGTTATCATAAAATGATGAATGTAGATAGGCAGCATCAGAGATCATTGGTAGTGAATGTGGAGAGTAAGACAAATAATTACCGGGAAGAACAATGCCATGAATTCTAACCAATAACCCAAATATATAAAACCTTTTGTGATTCAGTGTCTGGAGGTCACAGCTTCCAAATGACACTACATCATGTGATCCCAGTGGATTTTTGTCCACGGTGGAGCGCCTGGCCGCAGCTGACAGCCCCTTATTTATGATGCTCAGCAGCTGGATGAAAATCTAATTTTGTGCTCTTGCTGAAGACAATGTAAAAAGAGAGAGTAACACTAGCCAAGCATATTTCCACAACAGTACTTGAGCAATGGCATGTTACAGGGCAGGGGCAACAACACCTCCGTCCCCTCTACCTCTGTCATCCATTCTCATTAACCATTTACCAGTAAGCAGAAACAACCCAGTCTTGGAGATTAAGTAGAACAACAAAATGAATTTCACATCATATGCCACGGTTTGATTTTCAGACACGTCTGCTCGGACACTGATTGATTAAAATACATTGTCAGTGCTGAGGAGATGATGAAAAATGGCTTCTGCAGTCTCCCCTGTAATAAATTAGCTGGCAGTAAGCCATTTAACTGGAAGACAGGATGGGCATAGTGCACAGAAGAGGATACTCCAGGGATTGATGTAAATTGAAGCTGATCCTTTGGAGGAGTAATATGGAGCCCTTGTGCCTTACTGTAAGGCTGCCTGTCAAATAAAGACAATATCACTGTTCATCTGCAAGAACTATGGTCCACCATTATGGAAACCATTCTATTGTCCCATGTAGGCTATCTTATGAAAGTGTAAAGGTTGTGATATTATGCTACACTAAACTGAAATAATGGATCAGATCAAAGATCAAATTAGAGGACCCCAAATTACAACAATGCTAGAATACAGTTCAGATGATGATGTCACCATGTCATCCCCTGGCAGCCTACGGCCTGCGCCTCCACAAACGAAGAGAAACAGACAGAACGCTACACAGCTGTACAACAATTACAGTCCTTCATACACTAGCGACCTACACATCCCATGGTATGCTATGGTTGACAGTAGCTGTCAGGCGAATTAAACAAGTGAGACGGTTACACCCAAGCGAGTAACATTGCGACCTCCTCACTCTCCCTTGTGTTTCCACCACACGCTGTTGCTGTCAAACATTCTGTTGCTGGAATGACAGAGCTATTTAGGGCAAGTCAGATAGCCAAATATTCACTTAGCAGAACTACAATTCATAAAACCCAGTGTGGGTGCAAATTCGGTTACCTTTGTACTTCTCGAGGACATCCTCATAAGCTTGGAGATATTCCTTTTCGTCAACTAGCACATACCCCGCCGGTGTGTAGTGAGCCATGACCGGGGCGGTGGAGGTTGGTCACTCCGTAGCAGCATATAGGCGAGCCTCAAGTGGTGGCCGACAGAGCCGGAGTGATTTGCGCTGTTGTTCCACGAAAGGAAACGCCCAAACGTCGCTACCCCCCCTCCCATGTCAAGCGCACATCCAATGGGCGAGACTTCCTCTCCGGTTTCATGAGAAAATCTCGGCTGTGCGCTCGGTCTGGGAGGAACAACCGACCACCTAATGAATGCCATCCCATATCGAGCGGTTGGGTCCGAGTACTCACACCCCTCCCAGTGTCCGTTTCTTTAAGTGAATACATAATTATGTCTTCGATTAGCCTACCATGATGCCAACACAACCAAAGTATACATATAATTTTTTTTAGGGTAGCCTACCCTCGTCAAATGTACAGACCACCACGAAAAGTCACTGATGAAGTGCTAGAGTTTTTATTTTCCAAAATAACTGAATGAAACAATTCCAGTTGCCATCATAAAAAAGAACTACTGGTAATAAACATGAAGGGGTTTCTAAATGTGGGTGCGTAATGATTCAGTCGTCTACTCGCATTCAACAATTTAAAAGCACTTATTGTTCAACCTAGTCTCAATGCCCAGTGATGTTAGAAACGTTAAAAAAAGAAAGTAATCGTTTTTATTTCCAATAATTGCTTGTCAAAGAATTTGCCGGCTACCCACGTGCCAAAGCACACCAGCAGGGTGTCTGCTCGGGTCCTAAAACTAGACCGTTTCTATTCAATTCCGAACCGCGATGGCGCTGTAGTGCACAACTGGGGCAACAATGCATAACAAAAAAAAACAGAAGGCCAGAGGAAAGCGAAATGTCTGTTCTTCTAGGCAATATGCGTGGGTTATGCCTATATCAGACATAGTGTGGATATAGTTTAATTGCTAAGTTAAAAAAAAATCCGACATAGCTACAGTAGGCTATATTATGAGCCAACTGAAATCTGGCGAGTAATGACTAATACTGACACGACCCTTAATGTCATTATGGCTTAATGGCACAACACATGGCTTTAAAGTGCGCGGTATATTTTCAATACAGAAAACCCTGGATAACTGGAGCCACACATGTCACAATAAGGCATTGGTTCCAGAGGCTGTGCCATAGCTTAACATTTAAACATGCCTTGACATTAAGACCATATCCTAAAATAACACCAGATACATGCTGTTTTTCTGATGTTTACAGAATGGCCAACAAAACGCGTTCTTTGCACACGAAGAGAATCAAAACAAAAACGTTACCAACACAACTGGTGGCATCGCTCCACCATAGACAGGCGTGATGCTGCTTGGTCCACAATGGGTGGACAAATATGCTGGGTGTTAGCCTACAGCCTATAATGCATCTGGATTTCTCCTTCCAGCAAAATGGGATGCCTTTTGTGTCTGCATCACATAGTTGACATAATATTACACCCGTATAATGGTGGTAGGTTAAATTACGCAATAAATAACAAAAAATGCTTTCTTACCAGCAATCCGGAGCACCGCTCTTTCGGCTGGATCCAGTATGGATCCTCCCTGAATTTTTCGCTTAGAGCGTTCATGTCTGGGTAAATTCCACGGTAAAGTGTCCCCGGGTGCTGGTGAGACAGACCCAGACTTCAGACTGTAATCATCATCATCCGAAAAATCCGCCGATGAAGACATAGAACAACGAAGCGATGCGTTCCCCGAACCGGAGCTCTGTAAAAACAATGGGCGAGACAGTGTTATACACCTACCGTTCTGTGATGATCAAAACATGGGAGCAGTCATGAATGAAGGCAACAATATAGGTGACAATAAGGCAGTTTTTCTTACATGGCACATAGGCTAAACACGGTTAGGGCTACGTTTCGTAAGATAATGGAAAACAGGACACCAGTCGTGACACTTGAGCAACACGACCAACACACAAGCCCAAAATGATCTCTAATTTACAATAAAAAAAGGCTGAACCTGCGATGCCATGGGCGCATAAAGCAATTGCATCTGGCTCCCCCGCCAGGACATAAAACACTTACCGCTGTATACATGGTCCCGAGCAGACACACAGAAATCCTTGTTTTCCTTTGCTATTTACATATAGCGTTGCGATGTCATTTTAACAGAACCACACCCTTCTGACGGTATAGCCTACTGCCCTGATCTTGGGTATCACAGTGTGATTCCTGATGCCTTGAATGATGTCAAACCCCAAGAGAAAGTGAACAGATTGGATCAGAGAGAGCGCCCTACGATGTGGGGGCAGTGGCATGGTACCGCGTCATCTTCCCTGGGATAGCGAAATGAAAGCCGGACGGAAACCGAAGCTCTGTAGTCTGGAAATCGCTATCAAAACCTCAGACAGGCGGTGTTACAGCGCCATCATGGTGGCCACATGCGAATGCGCCTCGTTCCAGCTAGGTATCTTTTGTTACCAGTCATCGGCACAGGCAATGTGAGTGCAAAGGTATATACAGCCTATTGAATTAGAAACCCGAGTCTGGTATGCTAGCCTACTATAATTAAGAATACCAGAAATGGTAATTTCATGCATGCTATTTAAGAGATGATGAGAGGTGTGGTGAGGCCGGATGAAGTTTGCATGTAACACTTTAACCAGTTACAGAAAATATTACATTGTAGCCAAAAAAGTCAAGGCCACACAGACATTGGTACATTTTAAAAAGGAGTGGAGCAGACTAAATGTTTTTTTTTTATCAATCCAGTCGAGTTGCAATACCACTGAGACACTAAATGCATCATTTGTATCAGTTGTATGACTCAAGTTTGTGGAGAAGTAGGCTACAGACCTTGAAACACTCAAAGGTATGAGATATTTGTCGAGTTAACAGAACAGCTAATGTGGAACTTTTAGTTCATCTGAATCCAGTATGTAACACTAAGATCAAAACTGACACCTGATTTGTGTTATATGTTATATGTTATATGTGTAAGTTCATGACAAATAGGCTATATTTAATAAATGAGTGTTGGCATTTTGGATTTAGGTTTTGGATTTATAATGTGCATTATGTAAGACATCAAGCCCTCAACAAAGTGCTGAAAACAACTTCCTGAGCTTAAAGGCCATGTGGTCTTACAATGGTCTAAATCTTAAGAGCTGACCATAGCGGATGAGGACACACCCAAATCCACACAACACACACAATTAGGCCTACCTTCCCTACATCCTGTTTTTTCATTTTCATGTTCAAACATTTGCTAACTTTTCATCAGTGTATCAAATTCTCTAATTCACTGGAAAGTGGAATACATAACCAAGGCTATACATCTCAAAGTCAAGTAGCCTTGGCCTATACTCACATTTTAGATTTTTTAATTCCATCCTCTATTTAAAAAGTAAGAGCTGTGTAGCCATACATATTATGTGCGTGCTTCCTGAAAGTTAATTAATTATCATTATTTAATTACCACGTTTTTTCCATGTAATATTGATAAGTGATTTTTAAATTATGTATGCAGTGGTTTCCCCCTTTAATAGGACTACTAATGATGTGATTGTCATTTATGTTTTATGTTCATATGGTATACCCAAAGTTTATTTCAGACGTATGATAGAGAGAATACCTACGGGCTTACGTGTTGGAGTGACCTGAATAGACTGATAAAATTCAGGCTGGACTCTTTTCTTCACTTTACGTTTTCTCAATGTAGGAGTTGAGTCTGGCTCACTCTCGACTATGTCAACAAGAGGCTTGGTCTCTTCCGACACACGCGCTCTGGCATTCCGCCTGGCATGACGTGGGCTATGCCGAAAGCCCTGTATCCGATGAGGCGGCGGGAGGGGCATGGTGAATTTGTGAAGAAAAACAAAACAATACTTCAGTCACAAGAATAGACACATTTTTTCTGGGTCATTCAAAGTTGTTTTAAGTACATGTCATGATTTAACACTTTTGCATGATACACAATTAAAAACTGATCATACCTGCGCAATGCGTAATTCACAGTGCCCAAAGAAGTCAAAGAATGGCGTAACAATGTAACTACAATGCGCTAAGTTAAAAAAGGGCCATTAATGACTCCCCAAAACGCCACAACTCATGCAAAAGAAATTACTTACAATGACCTTGACGGATAAGAGATGGATTTACCTCAGATCGAAAATGATGTGTTCGGAAACCAGCTGCCAGAATGAATGACATATGTTGTAATATTTAATATGTAGGGAAAGCAACAGCACAAAAGTATTCTGTATATTACGAAAATGATAATAGAGGGTGAGGCGTGTCACTTACATGTATTACAATTGATAAAAGAGTAATCTGACACTTGTCATCATAGCTAGCCTACATTCTTCATGGTCCATATGGCCAGAAAGATGGATACGCAGCTAAAATTGCCACTGATAGTAACAATGATTACGCATGTTTCCAGCCCAAAAATATAGGCTACATATGTTAGCATATGTTAACATTGAAATGATATTTCCCCTGAGGATTAAAGCAGGATTAGATGAGGTGTCGACTACTTACCACGACTCCTTGAGCGCCCTGAAAGCACAGATTTTATAGGATGCTTTCCGCTACGAAGCCTGCGATGCCAGCAGCAGAAGAACAAGATTGTCGCGACGGTTCCCAGTAAAAGCAGCAGTAATATCAAGACACATTGGATGCTTAATGGTCTCAGTAAAACTAGAAAAGCCGCAGCGATCATCGCGATGCAGACCAGCCCCACCTGCACTCATTCGCGCACACGTCTCCGTTTTGACCTAAATGCTAAAATATATCATGCTAGCGGGGGATTTGTAGCAGATGAGTTCCCTACATGCAGCCTAGCTGAAGCTATATTGATTTCAACAATGTGAGGAAACAACCCATGACTCAGCAAGACACCCGTTTTACAGCACATGCAGGGGGGGTGGGGGGCGAGCATCTGCAACTAAGCAAGACAGCAGCGAGAGGCGACAGTATTTAAAGGTGTCGGAACACAACCAAGAACCAACTAAGAGGCATTAGTCTCTAGATTCCATATATCTCTCTATACGTTCTGCGTGGCTAATGAGTCCATAGCGCAATCAGTGCTCTAGGCTTGAATAATTTAGTCTGGAGACAAACATCCTCTTTCTTGCTCTCTCTACCTCTTTCTATCTCTCTCTCTCACGCTCTCTCTCTCACACACACACACACACTCTATTCCTCCAGTGACTCTCTGTCTACCTCTAAAAAAGTTCACCTATGCTACTGGAGGTAGGATCCCCTTGGGGATCAATAAAGTATCTATCTATCTATCTATCTATCTATCTAAAGCCTAAATGCCCAGGCAAGATATAACTGGTAGCAGTGTAACTGTGAGGTGAGGAATGCATGAATGTAAAATGTGCCAGAACAATATAGCATCCCACTTTATCATTATGACATTTAAAGCAACGTGTAGAAGGTCACAATTTTAACACAAGTGCCACCATGCAGTTGATACTTCACATCACAACCACCTCATATGGCTGGCTGTGGATCAACTCTGACTGGGTGGTTACATAACACTTCGTCATCAGATATTCTGAATAGTGATGACAATGATACGGGTGGTGGCAATCTGCTAATAAAGAATAGGAAGCAATGTTTGCCTAAGGTAAGGGTCCCCACTAACAACATGAAATACATTAGACCTTAAACTCAGGCTTCTCTGCTTTCATCATTCATGCTTCACTTAAGGGAAGAGGATAGATAGACTTCTCCAAATAGTCTGTCTGCCTCTCCACCCTCTCCATGTTTGGGTACTGTTTGGGTACTGTCTGTCCACTAGCCACTTTTTACCACTGTCTTACTGCCTCACTGTTTGCGTGCTATATTAGCACATATGCATAACCCCTCCCTCCATCCCACAGCCGGATTGTGCCACACTTATACCTTTTCTTAATATAGTTTTATATATATATAATTATATATTTTTTATATATTACCTTGCCTACTCTCTTATATGTCCATATTTATTTTATGCTGGTCTCTAGACTTTATTCTTGCACTGTTGCACTGTTGGACTTACTCATTTGCACCATCACCATGACACTCACTCACACAGAGCACCTTACCTTACTATGCACAGAGAATTACAGGCTCAGTCCCTGCCTCAGTCATTGCAAGCACCTCATGATTAATCACCCACTATGTGGATACTGTTTTTAGACTTGATTTAGATTTTGTGTTATTTAGTATAATTTGTATTTTAGTATATTCTTTATCTTCTACTGTCCTTATTGCTTAGCAGTGTTTTTTTTATATTATATACTTTTAATTACTTTTTTCTGCTGTTAGTGAATGTGTGTGTGATGTCTGTATGCTACTGAGACCTTGAATTTCCCCTTGGGGATCAATAAAGTATCTATCTATCTATCTATCTATCTATCTATCTATCTATCTATCTATCTATCTATCTATCTATCATCAGGCCTGAGCAGTCTATAATGTGAAATTCAAGGAGAAATGGCTGGGTACCGGGTGTGAGGATGTAACAGGTTCTAAACTGTATTCAAGGTTCTTGAAAAGCAGTGAAGATTATTCCTGCTTTGCATTGTTGACCTTCAGAATCAGAATCGACTTTATTGGTCAGGTTTGCGTAAACAAACAAGGAATTTGACTCCGACTCTTTGCTCTCAAAGTACAACACACTTAACATATAAGAATAAAAATAAAAACTATAAAAAGAGTAAAAGAATAAAAATAGAACAGTAAGAATAGAACGATGGGCAGTAGAATGTGGCTATAAGAATAAATACAGTATGTACATTTGCAAATAAATAAATAGACACTATGGGTGATATAGGGTAACGCAATGTGCCTGTCAAGGTTGCCAAGTCGTGGACACCTCAACAGACACAGGCAAGATACAATATACAGTTGAAAAGAGGGTGGGAATAGTGCAATATCAGTATAGACTGAGGTTTAAGATTAAATATACTGTAAATATAGTGCAAGGCAGTTCAGTGCAATGATAATGTATTAATAACAATACTGTAACTGTAAGGTTGAAGTACACATGAGGTAGATGAGCAGAACAGTTTTGAGTGACTTTGTTTAGTGTAAGGGTTGGGGCTGTTTCTGAGTTTCAGTCTACACTTTAGAGAAACAGGGATTTATTTGTAGTGATACTCTTTTTTCTGATAAAAGACCATCTTGTGACATGAAAAAATATGGACCCTTTCAAGAGAGTTCCATTATCAGCATCATAGTTGGCCCCACAAGACTTCCTTTTTAACATTCCATATGTTATCTTAATGCAGAGGAAGTAGATTGGGACCCAAATAGAACGTTCAAGCATTGTTTTTGTTTTTATTGTTGAAAGGGTCTATTGTATGGTGCCTTGAGGAACTCAAAATAGATGAGAAATGTAAAAAATATAAGACATTTTGATGACATTGTGTTTCATAGTAAAGTTTCATAGATTCTAACTGCCCTATTCTGTCATGGATTTTGCATGACATGGGAACATTGGACAATTTTTAATGTACTCCATGTTGGCAACTGACAAATATCTTATTTGCAGACGACACTGGACTCATCCATGATGGTGGTGGGCTGATGCAGGAAGAACATCTATGAAATGAACAAAATTGGATTTTTGGAGACACTCTTCAGCACTGCTCCTCCTCACAGTGCCCAACACCCCAGTTTTAACCACAGGGACTTTAAGGTTTTTAAGAAATTAGCATTTTCTAAGACCTTAAATGGGAGTCTGACATCGACTCCATCCTCCATTTACCTTCTGCAACTGCTGACGAAGTAGTTTATAACTGGAGCTGCTGATTCCAGTTCTTCTAATCTAGTGTGCACTGAGCTCCTCCATTTCAGTCTAGTTCGGGGTAACCATGAATCAAGACAGAAACAGACTGTAACACACAGTTAAAACTGACTGAGGCTTCCCTACACTCCTCAAGAACTAGGACGAACGCAGGGACGATCATCAACGACTCCCACACATCCTGGATACAACCTGGACAGGCGTTAAAACCTCATATGCCAATTAAGACAACAAGACGCAGCTTCTGTCCTATCACCATCACCCTCATAAACAGCTGACCATATTGACACTAGTGTCGTCACAGAGTTACCACATTCAGCGTCACATCTACAATTACTGTATTGCACATATAGTCCCTCATCACATTTCAGCCCCTTTCACGATGCACAATATTATTATTTGCACTCCTATGGCACTTTTAAGTAGTTTTTTTCTTTTAGAAAGCAATCTATTTCTTGCTTGTTGTGTTTGCCCGTAGGGTATAGGTTATGCTATTGTCTTGTCTACATTGTCTAATTAGACTACTGTGTGTGTGTGTGTGTGTGTGTGTGTGTGTGTGTGAACATAGGCCTAGCATTATGGTAGATAAAAACCGATACTGATTCTGATATACTGGGACCACAATGTAGCCTAAAATCCGCGAAACTCGTTCTAAAAAGAGGTTGTCTTACAGCCAAATTACCAGACTTTCACCAATAGCCTATGTCAATAACATGTCAATAAAAACTCTGGGGCAAACATCCATCCTTTGAGAGGATTCTTTTTTTAGATTGCTGGTGTGCCTACATACGTCTGACCTGCAGGAGGCGGTATTAACACGTGAAATCATAGAAGTGTTCTGAAACAGTGAAACTAATCGAAGAAGTAGGAAAACAAGGAACGTGAGCGCGCCGAAAAGACAGCAGCTGTTTTGAGGACCCAAACGACTTATTTTGCAGTGTGGATTATGGTGCTGATCTTTTAGAGAAAGTATTGTATTATTTGTAATAACACAAGTAATTAGAAGAACAGCTTACGACACGGTAGAAGGCTTATAAAAAGCAACCGGGAACCTAGTTCTGCGAACAAAATAGGAAGTCAAGTTAAGATAAGATATGGAAGACGGTTTAGAGAATGCAAATGACCACATTTCTAAAACTAACGTTTCTGACAGCAACATGATGGGTCCATCAGATGAAGATACCACTGACGACGAGGTTTGTCAGCACACTGGTTTCTTTCCCAGTGGTTCTTTTTACACTTTCTCGCATAAAGTCGAGGGTAGTGTTAACCCAATGTTGGCGCTCTACAACAGGTATACTAACGTTACATCGCTACAGTCAACGTTAGCTAGTTCGTCAACGTTAGCTAACGTATCTGATGTGGACAGTAACATTAATTCACTGTCATTCAATGCTTTTTTGCAAGTCGTATAACGTTACTCAACCTAATTTCTTTATTGTGAAAACGTGTGCCGTGCACCTCACAATCAGTGATGACAACCGACTACTGTAACGTGTTAAAATCAGTTTAAAAGTTGCTTGGACACAAGCAAAATTAGTAACGTCGACGTTAGCAACGTTAACGTTAGCTGGCTTACTGGTATGGCCACTACCGCACGTACATGTAGCTATTTAGCCTAGCTGAAGCGGACGCTTGTAAGTCGATGGCATTAGTTTATAGTGTGTTCCTATCCATAATGTGTGTGTTTTATGCTTTCCTTCTAGCGTGCATTACCCCTCAGGGACTTCTATCCCTATATTCGTTGTTCCCTTTGCAACGGTTTCCTCATCGATGCCACTACCATAACAGAATGTTTACACACATGTGAGTTTCTTACAGTCTTTCACACAAATAATGTTTAGGTGTGGATTAAGAAATCAGAATAAGAATCCTTAACAATGATTATTGTAAGAACTGCACCGGATTGTATTAGGGATACATTACAATATATAATGTAAGTGTTGAATCGTTGATGTTTATACTCTTGTTGTGACAATTTATGTCTTTTCAGTTTGCAAGAGTTGCATTGTGAAATACTTCTTCTACAGCAACAGATGTCCAAATTGTGCCATTGTTGTACATCAGACACAGCCATTGTATAATATCAGGTATTCATTTTCATGTGCATGCTGCTAGTACATGATGACAACCTTGATACTATTGATCATCAGTTGAAATGCACATAATGCTGGTGCATGTTTGTTTGTGACTGTAATTGATGTAATATCCATAACCCATGCTGCTTTTCTGACATCATTCTTGTTTTCCTCTGCATTCCCTCAGGCCAGACAGACAGCTGCAAGATATTGTTTACAAGATGGTTCCCCATCTGGAAGAACGTATGTTTCTATCATTAGAATAAAGAACATTGCAAATTATTTCTGCACATCATGTTTTTATTCATTGTATTTCCAATTGATGTGATATTTTTTAATTTCATGTGTCAGAGGAAAGAAAACGGATGGTTGCATTCTACAAAGAAAGAGGACTGGAAATTCCTAAGACATGTAAGCCGGTTGATGTTTTGTTATTTTTATTTTTAAAATCATTTTGGGTAAATTATAGCTTGTAAATTCTGGATGTGTAATCAATCCTGTAGTTGCAGTCCAATCTGCAGCCCAAGCCAAGGTGCAGAAAGCTCAGAAGGACCCTATGCCCCATCCTGTGTTTACCATCCCGCCTGAACTGGATGTCTCGCTGGTGCTGGAGTTTGTGGGGTGAGTGCAATTCCTTTGTATGATGTGTTTCGACCATAGGCTGTATAAAGAAGGTTCCGACTCTGTGTGTTGTGTATTGAGATGTATTGTCATCTTGGTGTAAGTTATTCTAGTAACTCAATAATGGGTAGCACAGACTTCGCTAGTCGTAGAATCGCTGTAATGTTCAGATTGCGTTACTTGCTTTCTTGTGATCAGGAGTCTTAACGTTGTTTGTGTTCAAACTATACAACTGATCTGCGAAAGGGGTGTACATATTACACAATCTCAGTAAAAATCCCAGACAACTCTGTCTTCTCATCAAGCTACTGTACATTTGTCACAGGAAAGCACCTGTGCAAAAAGTGTCCTGGTGAATGGCACCCAGTGACCCAGTGTTGTGGGGGAATGAAACATATTTTGGTAGTGGTAGGGCTATGGTTGAATGTGAATTCCGTTTAACCAGGGTTACAGTTTTAACCTTTTCAAGTCCACAATTTTGCTAGTGGCAAAATGGAAATAGTCCGATATTGAGGTAGAATTGCAAATCATTTTGCTCATTCAAAGATGTAACATCTTACTAAGCTTTGTCATAACACACAAATCTTTGCTGACCTGATCATTGTAGTGATTCTTCTATTCAGATACATTAAAATATCCATCAGCCAGAGACGGTTAAGCTTTATCAACAGTCTCTGGCTTAGGTTGGTGATAACAGGTGAACTGGTAATGCAAACAAGTTATCAAGAATTTCCTTGCAGATTGTTTTTGTTCAGAAGATAGGAAGGATAGTGGTTATAAAGTTTCAGTGGAGTTCTGGTGTAGAATTAATTTAATTTAATTTAATTTAGTTTAGCTCAGTTTATCTATACTATATTCATATTAGTACCTGATATATAGTAATATTTTCCCCACTGGGTGGTCTTTCATAGTATTCAACATTGCACACCATGTAATAATTTAGTATTATTGTAATAGAATGAAAATGACAAAATTGATAATGTAATCATATTCCTATGCATGTAGTGAAATAATTGCCTGGGTGGTCATGTTTTTTTACAGGGCAGAGGAAGGCATTGGGGATTACAAGGTAAATCCAGAGGGATTTATTCACATGGGTATTTCTGGGACTAGTTTTTGAATTAATGTCATTCATGACAGAAATAGTTTAAAGTGAATTATTGGCTCATTAAACTGTATCATGGTGACTAAAATTTGTCAAATAGTTAATTTTACAATATGTGCCAGACATGACAGTTTCCCATGAGCATGTATATGCAGTTGTGCAGTGCTGATGAGTGCTATGTTGTTCCCAGCCCCTGGAGAGGAAGTATGTGCGCGTGTCGGGGGAAGCCACTATCCGCCACGTAGAACTCTTCATCAGGCGGAAGATGGAGCTGACACCGAGCTGCCAGGTAGAGTCCACACACACACACGCATGCACACATACACACACATACTGTATACACACGAACACACACACATACACACACACGCTTCCAAATACACTTACCTTGATAGGAGTCCACTCACTGACATAAACACGGCTTGGATTAGTTATCAGAGACCCCAGGCAGTAGTTCTCTCTCAAGATAAAGATACCGGTAGTTCAATTGTGATGTGTGCCTGTGTGTGGAAAACGTTAAAGGAAGAATATTTTGATTTGATTTTTTATTTTTCGTGCTGAAATGGAGAATGGCAACTGGTGACTGTGTCTGGTGTCTCTTAAACAATAACATAACTGCCTTTGTTTTCCTCTATGAAATGAGCAGTCCTTCAAGGTTTGTCTTCTCTCCCCACAACATTGTTCACTAGCTGACTCCACCTGAATTCCACTGGGCTGTGAACCAGCTGATGCAAGATCATTCTCCTGGGTAGAGAGAGAGAGAGAGAGAGAGAGAATAGGGGGCTTGTGACTGTTTACAGCTTTGTTTTGCTCACATTGCTTTAGACTGCTGTGATTGGACAACAGGATCTCAGGGTATTCTTGCGGTCTGTTTTTCTCTATGTGACCTGAAAAACATGCATGGTTTTTCTGCTATTAGATAGACAGGTGGGGTCTTTGACTATGCCAGCCACATTCCTGCTTCCAATGATTATAATGATAATCATACTCATAATCATAACTATAGGCATAACTGTAGTTGTTGTTTATCCAGGAGCGGATGTCACACAGGTGTTGAGAGTTTAAATTGGGTTGACCGGGTTGGGTTGCGTTTTAATGTAGACCTGAATGTCAGTAAAAATCGATGCTATGTTGTCTGATTATATGTCAAAGTGGGAGCATACTTATATATGGGCCTGAGCACTGACCCCTGTGGGACACAGCATGTTACTTTGCTCTCATCGGATCTGGAGCGCCCCAATGGCACGGCTTCTCCATGCAGCCTGAATGGTCTGCTGGCTTTTTGATGACTGCCAGTGCTAAATCTGACTGAAAGCCTACAGCCTTAGCCTGAGAACCTAAACTTCAATGAAATGAAGGCTACCATACACAGGCGTCTTATGTTTTGGTTGATATTTTGAATTAAGTGCTCTTAAAATAATGATATGATCCCGGAAAATTGTCAGCGTGGGCTCATTGCGTGTTTCCTTGTTAGATGGTCAAACTTGGATTAGAGGCTTAAGCTAATTTCCCCCCTCTCTTTCTTTCTGTCTGTGTGTCTGTCGCTCACCAGTCTTTAGTGAGGGCTGATCTGAGAGTGCCACACGCAAAATGTCGGATTGCCAGACAAGAGGGAAGGGGAGGGGTTGAGAAGGGAGGGGAGCAGCCATGAGTGAGCAAAGGAGAAGGGCAAGGCCGGTGGGGGCGACGGGGGCATGGAGTGTCCGGATGATGAGAGGTGACAAGCAAAAACGAGTGAGCAAGAAAGGGGAAAGTGTTGTAGTTAATGCCTGAAGAGTATTTTGTCTGTGTGTGTGCACAAGTGTGCCAGTGGCAGGAATATGTATGGAGACTGACTGGGCATTACGCTTTTGTGTGTGCGTGCGTGCGTGTGTGCGTGTTTGTCTGTTGAAGCGAGCTGGGTGTGTCTATGCAGTGGGAATAAGGGGATGCTCAAATAGTCACGCAGTAGAAACCCAGAAGGTACACAATTAAAAATAACCTTTTTTTCTTTCTGCTTGAGTGACTAGCTGTGTGCTAGTTATCACTTTATTGTTAAACAAATGAGGAAGCATGATTACATATTCTGACTACAGTGTTTTTGCTTACTTTTCATCATTCATTTGCCCATTTTCATCTGACAGCATCAACATAACTTTTAACTAATGCCCCCCATTCAAGCTTTACTCAAAAGACTACAATCTTTCAAGAATCTTTCCCAAATCTTGTCAAAGTTGTTTGGTGTAAGGAGGCCATTAGGTGCTCAGAGGAGTTGATTAAAGCGCTATATAAATGCAGTCCATTTACCATTTCACTTGCTCTGCCACAGCTCCTGGCTGCTGAGCCATGCTAAAGAGCACAGCTCGCTAGCTCGCTCGCTCGCTCTCTGTAACCATTTTAGCTTGAGCCCGTCACTGCTTCACCCTTGGCCTAATTAAAGATTAAGGATAGCACAGCAGTGCATTAGAGAGAGGAGGCTATTATGTCTGACCACCTGGGAAATCTTTGATTATAGTATATCTCAGCATATAAATTATGTGTGTACTTTTGTTTGATTTGTTTTTATGTTTTTGTGCGTGTGTGCGTGCATGTCTAAAAAGCTCTGCTATCATGTGTATCTCCCTGCAGGTGGACGTGGTGTGTGGAGAGCAGCTCCTGGAACGCTGTCGATCACTCAGGGAAGTGCGCAGCAGTGTGGGACAGGACGCCCTGCAGGTGTATAAATACACACACACACACACACACACACATGCACATGCACACAGGGACTCAAACACTCTCCAGGTTTTCCACTAGTGCTGAAATGAGACGATAAACCACAATAAAACTACCGTATTGTACTGTAAGACGCACCAGTCAAAGAATGTGTCATGAAGAGGAAAAAAACATATATATATATATATATATATATATATATATATATATAAATATATATTGCACCGGAGTCGCAGGACCAGCCAAACTAGGAAAGAAAGTGTGACTTATAGTCCGGAAAATACGATACCCAAGCCCCAGAATGGTAGAGAACGCAAGAGCTGTTATCTTAATTTTGATGTGGAATAAGATCACAGAGGGAAATGGCAACCTCTGAAACACTCTCATACCTGCCACGTGAACAGCTTTTTAACACAAGGACAGAAAATAAAATCTCTTGACATCAGCTGTCAAACATGATTCTATTTTTGAAAAAGTCTAATGTTTCAGTGCATTGCATTCAAGAATGTGGGAATATGTACCAAAGAGAGAGAGAGAGAGAGCGCGAGAGAGACTCCCTTCGAAGCAATTTTCTAGGAACGGAAGTGCAGGTAGCCTTTGTTCCTTTTGGTTGGTCCCTTGAGCATCTTAATTCAGATGGAAATTGACAATGGCTCTGCAGCCTATGACTCAGCTCCTCTGGGTTGGATGGGATTTTCCAGTCCACTGCCTGTCTCTCCGTTCACATTATCAAGCCGCCAGGCTTTACTGGTACCCAATTTCATGTTCAGCCACTATTCCTCTCCCCTTTCGTCTTTGGATAAGTGTGAGTGGCTTTTTGAGGATTGTGTGGTGTTCTATTTGGTCACGGTGGCTGACCGATAGTTCAGTTCTTTCAGAGTGGTTCAGAGTCTTTTGTTTAGAGTGTACATTTTTTTTTATGCCCAGTGTACTCCGGCTGTCCCAGCCATGACGTCAGCGTTACTCCTGTGGGAGAGACAGAGGTCTGGCTCAGAGGTGTGTTTCCTAGCGACAAAAGGGAGTCAACCCCTCTGCTTCTGAATCACATTCAATTCCTTTGTGTCAGATCTGAGATTAGGGACTGAACCCAAAAGGAGCTTTTTTGGCTCCAGACATGATGCATGAGAATACAGACGTGGAATGTGGTTAGTTTGCGTCTTATTCTTGTTTTTACACCACCAAACATTTACTGAAGCCTGTTAAAGGCTGGTTTTAAGAGACACGGTTCTATCCTTGCATCGTGTGGGCCAGGCATTTTGAAGAAACCAGTTGATTGGGATCAAAGGTCGACAGTGACCGGCAGGGCCTCTGTCTGTCTGCAAGCTGATTAGTGATTCCTGTGGGTCAGTTCGAGGGATAGGACATTCAGGGAGATCCCACATGTTGGCTCTCACAAAAGACATTCTCTGGGATAGAGATGGTGTATGAGGTGATGCACACTGCTGTATACAGAGACTACATGGGGTTTATTTTGACTGTGTATATATATAATAGTTGTATGTAATATATAAAAGTATGTACTGTATATGACAATCTACAGAACCTAACCCTCTTGTTTTCCTCCATTTGTTCCACAAAGGACGGCTTGCTGGTTCTTCACTTTGGAATCGTGCTATCAGACTAAATGGAGGATGAAGCGGCCATACCCTGCGGTCACTGTGAAACTCAGCTAACCTCGGAAATGAAATCTGTGACACAGAGACTCAGGACACAAAGCCTCTGCAGTTCTATGCAATGCCTTATTGGGGTTCGTTTAAGTAAACTTCCTCTCTTTCAATGCCAGCCTGTATGCTCTTGCACAAACCCCTATTACTGTAATGGAAGGGCTTTCGGCCGGGTCTGGTTTGTGTTGCTGTTTTTTTTTGTAAACTAAAGGGCTCATATCCACAAATCCAGTACCTCTGTGCACAAAGGAAACAAGGGCTTAAAGTCTGAAATGACTTTTCTTCCTGCTGTTGCCATGATTTGTTTTGTAAAGGTGACTTGTCTGCAAGAATAATTTTGGTGAAGGGTTGCTGCTTATCTCTTATGAAGGGCTCTGATATTAATCAACATTTTCTGTGAGAGTGGAAGGATAAAGTTAAGTTTAAGTTAGCTGTTTGCTCTCTGGGGTTGCTGTGGTGTGTGTGTGTGTGTGTGTGTGTGTGTGTGTGTGTATTAGGAACCTCATAAGAAATGGTTTTGCTTTTAACAACCAGCTTTACGTCTCGTCATTAACTGCTGTTATTATTTCTAAAATTGAATGCTCCTTTGTCCTCTGAGTTTGGTTTTCAATCAACTGCTGTGAGTCTATCTTAACCCTCAAATATGAAACCAAAAATAAGTCTAATTTGTGACATTTCACATGCATAACAGAGATATCATAATTTTTCAATTGTGTGATCTTTTGTATTTACACTGTGATATATTCCACTACCAGATGTCACTTTGTACACTGGTAACAGCATTAAAAAACCTGTTTTTCACCTCGAGATGTCATTTAATTTGTTGTGAACCCTATCGCTTTTTCTGTGATTTGGATGGACACTGTTAAATGATCATTTGAGGGCTATTGATCATGAATGGCTTCTTTAGCATGTTCAACTTCAATCTCTGTGTGAATGCCCACTGGCACGTTCTCCTTGTGAGTAATTACCCTATTTAGTGTATGGAGGGTTATCCTCTTAAGAGCAAGGCTGGTGGATGAGTCACTTCAAGAGATATTTCTATCTTAAGGCCGTTAAGAGTTGGACTGGAATCCGTCTGAACCAACGTCTCGCCATCACGGGACGACAAAAGTGTGAAAACAGGGTAGAAAAGGAGCTGTGAAGAGAGGTGAAGCATGACTGAAGAGGGGGAGACAGAGAAGGACAGATTCAGACAGCAGATCCGGAACCACTGAGGATTTTGCCTGTGGATGAAAAGGGTATCCACGGTAACGGCCGCACAGTCCCAGGAGATTGCTTATCTGCAGAGCTAAAATTAACAGTCCCTTTGACTGCCGTTCGCGTCGTCGACTCAGTAGTGACCGTTTCTTCCAGCAGTGCTGTGGCTTTTTTTTTTCATACAGACCTTCCACCTCATACAGGAATAATGAAAGTACAGGAATGTGCTATGAATTGGCAGATATCAAGATCACATTTTTGTTATCGCTTTAAAATTCAGTGAGCATATTGACCTGATTAAGTGGTAATTTCCTCTCCCTTCATACGTCTCAGCGTTTCTGCATCTTGGGCAAATGATTGTACCTGATTCCTCCTGATGCAGGAACATGACAGATATTCCTACAATAAAACTCACAGCTGCTGTTGAGCTAGTTGGGCCATTTTGCAATTAATGATTTCACCTTTAAAGGTCAGTTGAGACAGAGGTCGATGGCAGACCCTTCAGCTCCTGCCTGGATCTGCATTGGTCAGCTGTGTAAAACGAAGCAGGAATCAATCATATCTTTTGCAATCTTATCAGCTGTCTAGAGAGATTGCTGACAGAGGGCCATGGCTTACAGGGGGCTTCATTAGAATGAAACAGTTTTTGACTGAAGTTCAGTGAAATAAAGCTGAACTGTGAAAGGGTGAATACATCTATTGTCAAGGTACACTACCACAACCAAAACAGGATATCTAAAACAAAGACAAATGGTATCTAGTATCTTTTCTTTTTTATTAATATTGTGTAAGTAATAGCTCAGAGGTCAGTGAAAATTAAGAATTTTCCGTTGGACTGATATGAACAACCTAGGCTTAAATCTCCTGATTTAATCAGTCTGAAAATAGCCTTATATATGCCATGTTTACATTGTGAATCCTATGAGGCAACACTGAAAAACAAATGTCAGTTTTGGATTTGACAATAGATTGAATGTATAGATCTAAGACTTATACTCACACAGAATTACAAACACATTTAGACATAAAAGTCATCTTTCCTTAGCACTGAAATGTCATTCAAAGTGATAAAATCACTCATTGTAAACATAATTGACAACAGCTACTGGCAGTGTATTGTATAATACATAACATGTTTACATTCAAAGCAGTATACAGTCACTGTGATGACATTACGGGTGGACTACTTTATAGGCTATGTAATTATGGACAGGTATGGGAAACAGAACAGTTTCACTCCATTGAATAAGGACACTGCTGGTCTAGTTGGAGTTTAAATCAACCAGGTCACTCTTTTCTACCTTCTTGGTCACAATGGTCTCCTCGATGATCTCCTCAAACATCTCCCGCTGCTGTGCAGCCATTTTGGACTTGCCCTGACTCTCCTCTTCCTTCTCTCTCTTGGGGTTTCGGTTGGAGCTGGTGTAAGTGCGGGTCTGGTAGCCATAGCTTTGGCTGGGCACATGGTTAGGAATGGGGTACATCATGCCTGTGCCAAAGTGTGTCTCTTCACCTTCCAGAAGTTTCCTTTGTTTTTTTTTTTAAAGGGAAGGAACAAGTACAAGACACTTTAGTGAGAATGTAGCCTACATGAAGTAATACTCAGGGTGGTTTAAGGATGCTCCTTTTTGTACTTTTGTAAAGTAAGTGTGTATTTTTGTTGGGGTTTTGACCTGAGCCTCAATATTATCAGCACATGGTCAGTTTTGTTTTGTGCATATGTACTATATTGCTTTGAGCAAAACGTCCAGACATTTTAAAGACTAGTAATTCTACATGTTTACAGTCTTTCCAGACCTGTAAAAAACACCCTGAACATTTTACTTCCCCTTTGTCCAAGTGTGTTTAAGGCAAACATAAACACACAGCATTTCCATAGCTCCTTGAAAGTCATTGCATAACTAAACTGTTATTTTTTTAATTGCATGCTATAACTTGTAACACTGGTACCATTTTTACTAACATTTACCGCAAGAAAGTGAAAAACGCTGTTGAAATCAGCACAGTTTGGTGAGATACCTGTATGCTGTGATTTCAATGTCCAGGGCCATCTTAACATTCAGCAGGTCTTGATATTCCCTAAGGTGACGCGTCATCTCGCTCTTTGTACTTCTAAGCTCATTTTCAAGATGTCCAATCGATTCCTGTTGAGAACAACCAGGCGTTTTAATCAGCCTTCACTTCATACAATGTGACATGACCACCATGACAGAAACACAACAGCCAGCCATGCTTTAAGTATCTCTGTCTGAACACCAAGTGGGATGTAGGTTAATCAGATTAATAGTCATAGCATGATGTTCAAACTACAAAAGAGTATGCTTTATCACACCACTTGACAATATGCCATTTTATCTGCAAATCATTGGCTACAGCCATTATCCCACGTGGTAATACTCTAAAATAAATAACTTTCATATGAGTGCAATGCTACTGAGACCACGACCTTGATAATTGCCTTTAAGCAATCCTCTTTCTACAATCAGTCGCGTGGGTGGAATAAGCCACCCCGGGTCGAGTGTTCCGAGTTCAGCACCATGGACAAGGCGCTAACTCTCGTGTGTGGGGTTTCCCCAAACATTAGTTTATATAATTTTACACTTAGGCCTATGCATTATAATAGTTTTGAAGCACATGTGTTTCATGGTAGTTTGTCATGGAAGAAAAACAGATTGATTTATCATAGAGGCTTTGGTTAAAATGAAGCACATTAGTTGCCTGACCTGATAGCCTGCTATGTCCATATTGTGTGCGTCGTCCATCTCGCGAATCTGGCGTTCCAGTGATTCGTTGGTTCCTCTCAGAGTTTCAATTTCAATAGTCTTGGACTGTAATTGTCTTCTGTAATCACCTATCTCCTCTTTGCTGGCTCGTATAGCCTCGTTGGTTCTTGCGGCCTGCTCATTTAGATTAGCAAACTTTGTCTTGTACCATTCTTCTGCAGACTGAAGATTCTTTGAAGCCAGCGACTCATATTGACCTCGTATTTCCTTCAGGGCAGCGGTGAGATCGGGTTTAGATACTTCGACCTCGACAGATACCTGGGCTGCGTGCATCATACTCGTTAGTTCCGTCACCTCCTCGTCGTGTACCTTTCTCAGGAAATTGATTTCATCTAGTAGAGACTCAACTTTCCTCTCCAGGTCCAAGCGAACCAGGGTTGCATCGTCCACGTCTTTCTTGTACGACCGGAGCGCCTGTTCAGCCTCTTCTCTTGCCCTTATCTCGTCTTCATATTTGATTCGCAGCTTTTGCAGATCATCTTCTATATTGTCCCTTTCTATGAGAATCTGAGACTTTTCGGTGTTGAGCTCGTCTATCTGGCTGCGCAGCTCCCGCATCTCTTGCTGATACAGATCAGTCAGGCGGGATGGTTCGCTGTGCCTCTGGCGCAGAGTGACCAACTCCGTCTCCAACACCTTGTTTTGCTGCTCCAGGGTACGCACTTTATCGATGAACATTGCAAATCGGTCGTTAAGACCCTGTAGTTGCTCTTTCTCATTTGTTCGTATGATTTTAAATTCATTGGTGATCACTGAGGTCTGAGTTAGATCGACGCAGTCGCTGGGAACCGGAGAGAAAGAAGATGCGCGCCCCGACCTTCTGTGTCCCAGTGAGGACGCACGAGAGCCAGGCTGCGACCTAAAGCCGCTGGAGGACATGGAACTTCTTGAGGTAGAGGCTGAAAAACGGGCCACATCTCCGAATATTTTTCTATACGATGAAGAAAGGTAGTGATCAGATCCGTAATTCATTTCGGCGACTATTCAGGAGCTCTAAAATCGGTTCTGCCAACGTTTATATAGCCCGAGCGGGACCAGTTGGACTGTTCCAAACAATAATCTCATTAGCATAGTTTCTGACATAAATAACTGCTATAGAGAACCATGACGTTAGTTCTCAGTGTAGGCTATGTATACAGGTTGCCTTTATTTTCAAAAGAAACTTCAACTTACCTGATAGCCTATAGGCTAAGTATAAAGTTTGACTAGATAAACCCGAATGGAACTGTCCATTTGATGTAGGCTTAGGCCTACTCTCAACATCAGCCTTCCCTGACTCCGGGGAAAATGAGTTATGAGTTATGTTAATAAGAAAAAACTATTTAGATTAATAGGTTATACATAATAACTACAATTATAGCCTACCCTGGCTATAATTTCCGGGGGGATCAGTGTTTGCATATTTAATACGTTTCATACACGTGTTTCAACACTGCATTTCGGTCGTTGCTTTTACCTTACCTTACGCATGCCAGTTATGTATCCACCAGCTGCCTACCTGCAGCCTACTTCCAAAACTCAAAACTGCTTGCTGTCAGTTTTGGTTCCGAAGACACAAGTTCAGTGTATCAACAACACTCAATAACAGTTTATGTGATGTGTTAATCAATTACATTTCCAACAATTTCACAACAGCTAGTTCTGGAGTAGGCCACTCAACCAGCCCGCCTGCTTACGACGAGCCTCAGGCTGCGCAGTCGGCACCCGCTTCCTTATTTGGGTTGCCAGGTTTTAGCCTATGACAAAACGGTTGAAATTGAAACTAAGTAATCGTGTATGTGTAGGGTGTATTTCATACACAATCTGGCAGCCTGGCAGATGTCAGACTAATAGAAAAAATGCATGGATCAATGATTTTAAAATGAAGTTTGGTGGCCATGCAAATTACGAGTGTTCCGGGAGAAATAACAAAACGGGAGGGTGCCTGGAGATGACCTTGAAATACGGGAGAACCCGGGAAAAACGGGAGTGTTGACAGGTATGGGTTTGCCCCAGTATGTAGCCTAATAAGTCTCGGTGTAGAAGAAATTGGTTGTTACCATTTATAACCAGGAGATGGAGCTATTTACTAAAGCAATAATGGTGTTTGACAAAAGTGCCTCCATTCAGCTTCTCTAATATTTTCCCAATACTAATTACTCGATTATACATATATATATATGCAAATTTGCCTTAATTCTAAATGTGACTCGGACCAAGCAGTCCTAACATAGCCCTATATTGCATGAGGAAAAGTGCATTAATAACTTTAATAGATCCACCGACATAGCCTTAGTCTTAAGAGCATTATGAAAATGAAGTAAAGCATAGCCCACCAGCTGTCAGCATGTCTTGTCTGTTATGTGTGTAGCATTCCTCCACAGTCTACGCACGAAAGCGCATGCGTGTCGGCGCAATTGATTTGGTGCAGTTGTTGCTTCCTCGGAGGTGAGTAGCAAGTGTAGCACGGTTATCCTTCAACGAAAATTATGTTTTACAAGAGCAGTGTGTCAGTAGTAGCAGTCAACAGTCACGAAAAGAGGCACATTATTGCACTCATATAACATCTACATAAACAATTTTGGAGTACCACTCAGAAATAGGTAGCGTTAGCTAAATTAAATACGATTAGGCTACTTGAAGTCATCGTTAGCTCCGCGTACTTTGCAGCTTACAATGACACGGAACTACCTTGCCATGCTAACTTAGCAGCTAGATTTTTGATAGATGAAGTGTAATGTTATATCAGTGCACAGGACGATTTTGCGTTCTAGCTAGCTATCGTCCTAAACGTGCAGTTGGACGTTTTCACTTTCAGTAATGTGAACTTAGCCAATGCATGAACTGAAGTCTAGTTTAGTTCTTTGTAAGTTAAAGATAACGGCTGTCAGATTTATTTTGATAACGTTATAACTCGGCACATGTAACATTATCGTAACACCCCCAATTATCACCACTTTTGTTCAGAAATTATAAAACAACGATGTTTTTTAACACTTCAAAATAACATTTACTAAATGAACCTTACATTTTTCAGTAGCCATAGATGTGTAGATTTGAACAAAATCTGGTTTGGTAGCATTTACTGCCTGAAATATCCGATTTTGTTTACCACGTTTGGCGTTATAGTGCTGGCCTGATGGGTCGCCTATTTACACCGTTTCAACGGCACATGAACGGTTAGACCGAGAATTCTCGTCATCCAAGCAGTTGTGTACACGCAGCCTTACAACACCGTTTACAGCTCTTCGAGTCACGGTAAAATGTCATTTTTGGTACATAGCTAATGTACATACACCTGTGGTATGGGTGGTTGCGTTTCTTTAGGAGTCCGCTGTCTTGGTTTGTATAGAAATGGATATTAAGTGACACATACACGCAAGACGGTGGAAATACGGAACCGACGGTAGTTCCTATACGTTAACTAGGTGTGAGGAAACTGTAAATTCGGCTTGATGTTAACGTTGGCTTATAACCTTAATGTAACAGTTAGCTTTTTTAAATAAATATCCCTTTACAATAGCTTCTAGGCTACGCATTTCACTCTTTGCTGAAATGTGCAGTAACATTGATGGCTATCTGTTAACCTCAATGGGCTGAATTGCCTCTTTTTTTTTAAGCTGTTGACTAACGTCAACACTTTACTAACACTAATGTCAATGTGCTAATATAGAATAGTTCTGAGCTAATGTAATGGCACTTAAAAATACGAATGCAAAGTGGACGACTTTATAAAAAGCAAAATTTGCTTATTCCAGAGTTATTTCTGTTCCGAAGAAGACTGTATTTGAACTAGTTTCTCAAGTTTAGTGTTGAGGAAGTAACGTCAACGTTATGGTGGCTGTAAAAATCATCATGGAAAATTACTACGAAATGTTAAGTGAATTCGTACAAAAATTAACTGCACCATGTTGACACTTGCATAAAAAATGGGCCTGTGTGGTTATTCATTCTTTCTAGGTGTTTTCGACCAGGATGTGTTTGTGTAATAGGATGAACATAATATGAAATACAACTGACAGGCTCTGTTGAGACTTCCGTTTGTGTTGAGGCATATGCCCTCGTCTCAGTTTCCTTTGTCCTGAATCCACTGGAACTGGACTTTTAGGCAACAACCAAGCAGACAGTCTCCAGAGTTAGAAATTCCACTACTGTCGGGCATTCTGATTGACTGACCTCCTGCTCCATAAGTTGTGCAGTTTTGTATACATACTTGAGGTGAGACTGACCTTTATTGGTCAATATTATGTGTTAACTGTATTGAATTTATCTTTTTCTGTTTCCAGGTGCTCTATAGTTTTTGTTTAACCTCCTAACAATTCAAGATGACGACATCATGGAGCGACAGACTCCAGAACTATGCAGATGTTCCAGCCAACATGGATGGAATGTCCATGAAGAAATACAGACGAGAAGCTCATCACAGGTACCATTGTGTCTGCGTGGAACAGTTTGCACAGAACATTTACTTTTCACTGCCCGTGGTTGTTGTAGCCTTGAAAATGGTAGATGTAAAAAGTAAGTTCCAGTTTCAATCCAAGGATTGTGGGTTTGTGTGTTCTGCTGGAAAGTTAAATGGTAAATAGCAGCCTTTTTTACTGCCAACAACAATTCTGAACAACATTATATATTCAATGACAGGTGGTAGTGTTCGAGTACAGTAGAACTTTATCAAGGTTGGTGCCAGTGGTTAATGAGATACTGTGGAAAGGGATTTGCATGTCTGGAACATATTTTTGTGGTTGGTGGTTATACATTTGCTTACAATTATTTGTAAGCTGATATTTATCATTTATTTGTTTATTGGAGTTGACCAATAACGGATCCAGTGCATTATTATAGTAGAAAATAAGTAGCAGTGTTAATGATCTAATCACATTCAGAATTTCAGAGGACGAGGATGTGTTTGCTGAGAGGATTTTTAAGGGTCTTTTACAAATGCATTTGACCTTTAAGTTCAAAGGAAATGACTCAATAAATGTGGGTGGGAAAACAAGTGATGTGTTAATAGAATGTCTCATTTATCTTTTTTTACAATCTATTTCTCTCTTTCTAAATGAGTTATTTATCCTGAGGCCTGAAATTGCCAAAAGAGATATGAGTTAATTCAGTGTTCATTGTTTATTTATTTGAGCAAAAAACATTTTGTGAAGCAGACTAGTGCAATTTCTTTTGACAAGAATATTCCATTTTAATACTATAAAAAATGACAGATTAAATAATTATTGAGATAATGTGCTTGTCTAAATTTGGCCTATACAAGTTCAGTCACCATCTTCTGAGAAGAAGGAGCTTGATTACCTCTGCAGCACAGCGAAGCAGAACGGACTGGCCATTTTTTTATGTTTTCTTAAACTCAACTTATAAATACTGGTGAAGGTATGATACACTTAGCCTATATGAGAAGACTTGAGTTAAAATACTGCAAAACACTGTTATGCAGTACATGCATTTTTTTGTATTTTACCTCATTACTTGCAGTGCATGTTTTTAGGCTGTTTTGAAGGATACCTGGACTTCAAGAACAAGTTCTTGAAATTGTATCAATCCATCTTTTAAGTCTCACATTTTTGTTTTTCATTCACATACAATTTGTTTTCCAGTTGTAGATTAATTTTCTATTCGTGGAACAACAGCTTGGTGATTCATTTTTATTCAACTGTGTCTTGCAGGGTATAACTAATGACAATCAACATCCTCTTAAAATATTTTGTATTTCTTTATTAAAAAAAAACAAACAATTTTACACTTCTGATTGTGTAAAATGTCCTCCAGTAACATTAAGATGAACTCATTAGCATATGTCTTGTGAACGTGGTAGCCTACTTTTTACCTAATCACATATCATAGAAATCTTTTAGTTGTTTTGTGTAAAGTAATAAAATAAATTAAAAAAAGCAAAATAACAGAATAAATAAAAAATACTGAGGAACTGGAAATCAATACTCCTGTTTGGCCTTTGTGTGTGTGTGTGTGTGTGTGAGAGAGAGTTCAATGTCATACTGTGTGCTTGGAGAGTGACACAAGCTCATGAGTGTGACCCATGGTAATGTGTAGCACATGTATTCCTTTATCACAAAGCTGTCCACGGGAACTGGCCCAGTGTCACCCAGCAATGAGGTATGATGAAGTTTTGTTTCAAACTGCAAGAATGACTTGAATGTTTGTTTTTAAAAAAATCCTTTGTTGTTTTTTGTTTGAAATATGGTGTATATTATTCATTTGAAACATCATGCCATTTTTTGTAAATGAATAAAAAAACAAAAACATCCATACTTATTTTGCTGTATGGTGTGAACGTGTGGAAGTGCTTAGTAGGCTTTCCCTGTAGGACTGATGGAAGCCGCTTAAACCATGGGTAGTGCTCCTCTCCTTCATCCTCCTCCTCTGACTGCATCTCTCTCTCCATTGTTTGGACCCCTAACGCATCACTCCCTCAATGTAACAGCTCCGCCCTCAGTCTGTATTAAGTCAATATAATTGAATCACATCTGAATGTCAACTTCAGGTTGGAGAAGGTCACATTTTGTTTAGCTTGTAGTTTCCTCACAGGCTATTGTGCTAGCAATATTCAGGTTCTGCTGTCAAAATGGTAGGTTTGTAGACCTACAGTAGGGTTTCACACTATGTGTGTACATTCTGTGCTTGTTTCTTTCAAGTCAGGTGTGTATTTGCCTTTGTTTACATTTTCCAGGGCCTGAAAATGTGAGTAAATATAACAAACTGCCTGAATTGGTTACAAGATGTGTACAATTTACAAAATAGTGGACTATCTTTCTGGACTTGTCATGAATCGCATGGTTAATTTTGGGTGCTTTTCAGTTGGCTTAATGTCACTGTGGATGTGAATTGTTGAATAGTAATTTTTTGTACAGTGTAGCTAGCTTGCTTTTGACGAAAGAGAGCTTTTGCCTTGTGATGTCACTGTACGGTAAAAGCTGTTGATTTTGTACTGATTCTTTTCTTTCCAGCATAAAGTTTATGTTAAAATTCAATTGATTCTCTTGTGTTGTTATACTTTGTGGAAATTGGTCATTATGTATTCTCTTAGCCAGTTGCTTTGTGAGTTCTTACGTTTCTTTTAAACATAAATAACTCACAATTTAACATCATTATACCATTCAATTGTGCTAATATCAGCTATGATAAAAACAAACGGTACAATTATAATTCAATTTACTACTTAAATTATCTTCTATTTTTTATCGTGTGGAGAAGGACTAGCCATAAGCCTACTTCATTCAGGTCACTATCAAGTGAGGAGTTCTGGTTTGAATGGTATGAAAAGGCTGTTGAAGTTCAAATTTCAGATGTGCTTAGCGGAGTTTTGTGGTCAATGTAATCTAGAGAAACCTTGCATGCAGTCATCATTGTGGTTGTGGTGTATTGTGCTACTGCTGTGAATAGTAAGTGGGCAGTTGGTGATGTATCTCATTCAAACACACTGACCTCTGATATTTAATAACATACTTATTTTTCAGGTTTTCATTCATTGTGATTGACCTTGACTTCAAGTTATTTGTTCATCCTTTTATGAATTCAGAACAGATCCCTCTTAACTGCCTTGATTTGCCTTCAAATCAAGATTTTGTTCTCTGCTTTAATTCTATTCTTCTAATTCTTTTAAACTAAATATGTCCTTTTTACAGATTATGCATTATGTATAATACAATGAGACTAGACACCATGAAAAGCTCCCCTGAATGTACCAGAGAAGAAAAAGTCTCTTAGACACATTACTGGATGAAGCAATATTCCATTTTGTTGGCCTTGACTGAACATCATAACAAACCTTTAACTTATTTACTGGACTTGCCCTTTCTAACTACACGAATGTTGCCATATACTTACATCTGAATACGTACATAAGATGGAGAAAAAAAAGTAAGCCTTTTTCATAACTTCGAACTTGGCTTTTGTATCCAGGAAATTATCTTGGAAAAAACACTGTGCAGTGCAACTTTGGGTTAAGTGGGCTCGATTAAAAGAATGATCTGTCAGGCAATAGTTCCAGAATTGTTGAAATGGAGGTAGTAATACAGTCAATAGCATAATGAAATATTGTCAAACCCAATACCTAATGTCCCAGTTTGTGGTAATCGATGTGCAAGTCATTTGATTGTAAAAAAAAGTGAAATGGAATCGCTTATCATCATTGTGTTCATTCACTGACTAGTCCACAAGACCAATGCCTGATGACAATAATTGTTTACTTCCTCAGGGTTTTTGTGAACAGAAGTTTGGCGATGGAGAAGATCAAGTCCTTTGGCTTTGATATGGATTACACTTTGGCAGGTAAGCGGCACCACTTTCTGACTTTTGGAGGGCCCTGGGGCAAAAAAACAAATTCAGACAGAAAGGAAAAAAGCCTTACTAAATTCTGTCTGGAATGCCAATATGTCTGATTGTAATTCTCACTGGTAGTGAGACCTGTACAATGTAGTTTACTGCATTTACTCTGCTCTTATGGAGATATTTTATCACAGTGCACCGGTAGTTGGCAGTTGTGGGAGAATTAGTGACGTGACTGCTACCACATACCGCCGCGAATATGGATACATACTATTTCCTTATTTTCAAGTTTCTTCATGTTTTCAGATCATCATGGCCATTCAGTTCTAGAGTGAATTACTGAATGAAATCTGAATGTTGGGACCCAGTTTTCTTGCCTCACTGTGTGTTTCATGAAGGAATGCAACCCTGGCAAGGAGTAGTGTATCTGTAAATAGCGCTGCTCTCCTCTCCCAGAAAGTGTGTCAAGTCCATGTAGGACACCAGAAGGGGGGTGCATCACTTATCTGTATCAGCAAGACCTGTATCCCAACCTCTGCCCGCACCCCCCCATTCCATTTGGTATGGACTCCTCCTCCGTGAGTTCTACCCAAAGGCTGACGGTGGAAAGTTAGCAGAGTCTGCATCTGTCTGTTTGTCGGGCTTAAAGCCATAAACAAGTGTTAATGTTTACCAGAAGGGTCTGAAATTTCACCCTGGTTGTCAGACAAACACACATCCAAGACCTCAGGGGAAAACTGGCTCATACGTGGCCCCGGCAGCGTAGCCAAACAAGCAATAGGTGCTCCGTTTATAGTCATTACAGGATGCAGGTCATGTCGTCATGATTAGCCTATTTTTGAAACTCGTTTGTTATTTTACCATGTTGTGGATGTTGAGTAAATTTGGGAAATGTAAGGCGAATGCCAATATTGCCTGCAAAGATTCTGAGGGGAATTGAGAGATGAGTAGGAGGACAGCTGATGTGGTCTGAACTATGAAGTATAAAACGCGGGTGATTTACACACATACAACACATTTGTTTTTATGTTTAAAAAAGTTTCACAAATCGTGTCATGACAGTTATAAATCAACAGGTATGATACAGGCCAACCTTTAAAAATCAGTTGTGTGAGAACAGTGAGATACGGGTCTCATCATCATGGAGATGCTTTTCAAAGAGTATCCGTTCCCTTTCCAGGTTTGCCAGCTGTTGTACACTGATCCATATGGTGAATTGGATTTTGGTATATATAATCCATTAGGGTTTGCTGTGTGGCAGCTGTTGTACCAGAATGCGCCCATGTAATTGGCGGCACAGTTCTTCTCCCAGCGGTCCTGGTCCTTGTCAATGGTCGTGAACTTCATGCCATTATGGCCCTTCATAGCGTCCCCTGCCTCCCCGTCCATAAAGTGCCCCAGGGACAGCTCGTAGCCGGCCGCTTCAGGCTCGAGGGAGAAGGTGGCGTAGTGGGCGTGCGCCCGGTTCCCCGCCCAGTCCTCCATGTCGACGCGCAGCTCGTTCTGTGTCCGCATGGTCAGCAGCAACACGTTTTCCAGGCCTAGCCAGAATTCGCCGTCGGCGCTGCCGAACCCGGCCCGGTAGGTGTCCCAGGGCCGGAGGAAATTGACCGAGCCGTCGAGTCGGCGCTGGAACACTGTCCAGCCCCCACCACCGCTCTCCATGTCACAGTAGACGCGCAGCGGGGACAAGGGCCCTGCCGGGTAGGTGGTGTACACGCCGCTGGGGTTGCTGGTGTTACGCTTGTGGATGGCGGCGCAGTCCAGAGGAAGGAAGTGCTTGGCCCGGGCGATCAAGGCGAGCAGTGGAAGAAGCAGCAGCAGCAGCAGCAGGGGCCTCATGCTGGCAGTCAGTGGGTGAAGAGCCTGGGCTCCGCCAGCCGGACTTATAAGGGTCTCGGGCAGGAACTTCCACAAGTTGCATAATTTGACCTTGTTTTGTAAGAGTTCAGGGGATTGCACAACTGGGTAATTCCAACAAGCAGTGGGCCTTTCCAATTTGCCCACAATATTGAATTTTCTTTGTGCAAACACCATGCTCATTACAGTTTAGAGAATTTTTTTGTGCACCTTTGTGTATTTATTCAAGGACGTGTATCCCATGTTTGTCCATGTATAGATGCATGTCTTGCGTATGCATTATAAATGAGTTCTTTTTACTTTTTATACTCTGTTTAAGATGGTTTATACGCCTGCAGGTGGTCAGAGCCCCTCTGTTTGTTTTCCTCTAGTGTACAAGTCTCCAGAGTATGAGTCACTGGGCTTCGACTTGACTGTGGAGAGGCTGGTCTCTATCGGTTACCCTCAGGAGTTGCTCAACTTTGTCTATGATCCAGCATTCCCCACAAGGTAGAGTATGTTTGCATTTCTCTTGCTGTTAAAACCTACTCTGTTGTTTGTCAACAGCTGTATAACAATCAGTCAAATCTAAAAATAGCTACATGTATTTTACTACACAAAATAACTACTAGGGGTGTAATTGTACACAAAAATCAGGGTACGGTGACTACCTCGGTTTTGGAGTTGCGGTTTGGTTAATGTTCGGTATGGTAAGCCTGTAGGTACTGCTAGTCTAAAATTCACTGACAATATTGGTGATGCGCAAAAGGGAATAGTATTTTAAAAAAGGTGTCAAATGTTTTTTGACGTTAATAGACTAAACTGACATGATCCACCACTTAATTTGTTTGTATGGGAACTCAAATTTGAAACACAAGGTCCGCATGTAAAAAAAGCCTACTGTTGATTACTGTACTGAAGACTGCATTCGGTAGACGTCTGTATAACTACATGTTGTTATTTTAAGCCTGAATTGGTAACAGTTTTTTTTTTTTATAGCTTCTGATTGAAAGGTAGATTATTATTAGTTAGTGTGGAGCTGAGTAGATCTAATGGCTTGTTTATTGTAGGGGTCTAGTGTTTGATACCACCTACGGAAACCTCTTGAAGGTTGATGCCTATGGCAACATTTTGGTGTGTGCACATGGATTCAACTTCATGCGTGGGTGAGTGACCAATACTTGTGTTGTGGAAATATTTGAGAAGTGAGAATATTCATAATTTGGATATGTGCCAGAGTTGCAGATAGCTCAGTAGTGAAATTAGTGAAAGGAGTAATAGGCAGCACAATTTGTTGTGTGTGTGTGTGTTTGTGTTTGTCAGGCCTGAGACCAGGGAACAGTATCCAAACAAATTCATCCAGCGTGGAGACACTGACCGCTTCTACATTTTGAACACACTCTTCAATCTGCCAGGTAAGAGTAAAGCCAGTCTGGTACTTATCTCCTGATGGAAACCAGTGCCTAAAAGCATCCATGTTGTGTAAGTCTTGTATTTTCTTCTGGTCTGATAATTATTATGGTTGCGTTTTTCCCTTAGAAACCTACCTATTTGCCTGCCTGGTAGATTTCTTCACTAACTGCTCAAGATACACAAGGTGAGTCTTCAGTGAGCATTATTAGAGTCTATGTATCACCCCCTGTAATCTTAAGAGACCAAAAGAGGGTGCAGATTATCCTTTTCTTCACTTGTGCTCTGATTTCTAATGTGTGCCATCATTCTTTTAAAGCTGTGAAACAGGCTTTAAAGATGGGGACCTGTTTATGTCCTACAAGAGCATGTTCCAGGATGTCCGAGATGCGGTGGACTGGGTCCATTTCAAGGTACAGTCAACACCCAGTGTTGTGTCTAGACAGCCAACTTTATGCATGACGTCTAGACATGAAACCAACTTTATTTATGGTCACGTTTAGAATAACGAAAAGAAAGATACCCGCACACTCACTATTTCTGCTGTTCCCGAAGTGATATAATACACAATGTTTCAACCAATGTTGGTCTTTGTCAGGTGTGAACAACATTGGTCGAAACGTTGTGCATTAAATCACTTGGGGAACAGCAGCAACAGTGTGCGGGTATCTTTCTTTTCTTTATTTCAGGGATCTACTTTACCATGCACCTGTACCAAGTTGGATGTGCGTGCACTTTCTGCTACACATTTAGAATAAAGAAATGTCTCTCTATTCTCTCGTTAGTAACGTCTCTCTCTCTCGGTAGTAACGTTTTGTGCCTTGTCATGCAGTGTAGTGCCCAGTCAGTAAAATACGAGCACTTTTTTGGAGTATTTGTGCTATTTGAGACTATTTACATATTCAGTTTGTTATCCTTTGTTATCCTAATGTCTGTTATTGCTTCTGTTATTGCTTCTTTCTCGTATAGCTTATTGCTTTCTTTCTTATTATTTTGACTTAAACCTGTCCTCCTCTCACTTGTTAATCTCTATCAGGGATCACTGAAGGTGAAGACTGTTGAGAACCTTGAGAAGTATGTGGTGAAAGACGTGAGTACCTCGATTAACATGTGTTTGCTTTCCACGGGGTGCTGTTTTGTCTTAAACATGGTGTCTGTGACTAGGGGATTCATGAGCTCACCTGCCGTGACTCCTAATTGCCATGCTGTGCTAATTGCTCTGCTGTGTCTCCCAAAACCAGTCCAAATTGCCTCTCTTGTTGAGCCGAATGAATGAAGTTTCAAAGGTGTTCCTGGTCACAAACAGTGACTACAAGTACACTGATGTAAGTTGCTATTTCTGTACTTAATTTATTTAGACTTGTAATGGGAGTGTATGACATCCAAGTGAGTACCAACGCCTTCAGGGTATTAATAGTGCCTAATTTCCCCTCTTTAGAAAATCATGACGTACCTGTTTGACCTTCCCCACGGCCCACAAGTGAGTCTGGTATTTATTTTTACTTTTGCCCTCTGTGCTCTGTTCTCTCCGAGTCAGACCAGACACAGCTGTGCATTGTGGCAAATTCCCATAGCAAACATAAAATCAGTTATGAGAAAAGCATTCTGCTTCTGTGTATGCAGAGAACATCTGTTGGTGTGTTTTAGTGGGTGTAGATTTGTCATGACATTTCTGATGTATGCACAGATTTGGAACATTTCAGGTGTGTGTGTGTGTGTGTGTGTTTTATTGAGTTTAAAATGGATTATTCTGGATTATTCCCTGGCAAATAGTTGGGCAGTTCCAGCGTTATGGATGTGACAATTGGACTCATATTGGTAAACAAAATGCCTTAGAGTGGGGGCAAAATTAGTATCAGTGAATTAATTTGCATAACTTTTAATGCAACCTCTGTCCTCTGAATACTGAGAAATCCTCAAATTTCATATAATCAATTTCATCCTAAGAATACAAGGCATTTTATCAGCGTTATGGATGTGACATGAAATGGACACACTTTTGTGAGAGATTACAGGTTTTCTACAAACTCTACAAACTGCCGAAACTATGATATATGTACCATGAAGGAGACTTGAATGAACACAAAAAGTGTGTTTTTGAAACTATGCGTCATTTTCGTAATGCATTATGTAGCAAAAACTGGCGTTATGGATGTGACTGTTTCATGTTATGGATGTGACGTGTCTGAACCAGTCCTCGACAATAATTAAGTAGTGAATTGAAATGGTAATCATGAAAAACTAGTGATGAAATTATTGCTTCCTCAGTGCCCACTAAGAGACACAGGAAGAATCAGGACAACAAGTCATTTAAAATATAAAAAAGAAATGTATTTTTTTCTTTTACCGTCATCAATTTTGGTCAGTGATTCCCTGGTTACTGAAACACCAGGGAACATGAAACTTGGTGGCCACTCCCCTAAATAACTAGCCCTACCTGAACCGTTGCACCCAAGATGACAGAATATTTATGGTATGTTAGTCTCAAGAGCCCGCATGAACCTAACCCATACCCACTCATTTGTGATTTGCACACATAAAGTACATGCACGTGCATACACGCACATGCGCACACACACGCACATGCGCACGCACGCACAGTCGCACACATACAGACAGGCAAGCAAGCACACACACACACACACACACACACACACCCACCCACATGAATGCAGACACATAAACACACACACACAGGCACGCATACGCACGTGGGCATGCAAACACATACGCACACACACACACACGCACACACATGCACAAACACCCACCCACATGAATGCAGACACATAAACACACACACACAGGCACGCATACGCACGTGGGCATGCAAACACATACGCACACACACACACACACACACATAAACACACAAACACAGGCACGCATATGCACATGCACGCACACACACACACACACACACACACACACTCTTATAAACAAAAGCAAACTCACATATGCACACACTCATTTACATGCACATGAGTTGCAGGAGTAGGAGATGGAGACAAATTGACAAGCGTGATTTATTTTTGCGAAGAGAATATGCAGGACTGAGAGGCGGTCATATTTTGTACCGCTATGCGGTACATCTAGTTTATTGCTGCCCTTACTCATGTTACTCTGTGGGTATTAGCTACAGAGGACCTGACACTTCAAATGCTGTCATATCGCGTCACATTTAAAATTAAACTGTGTTAAGCAGACGTGACGGAAGATAATCGCTCAGATTTTCGTTATTAGGCCACTTGAAAATAGGCTATGGCTAGGCTAATCACTGGAGGTATTTTAATATTATGTTTGTTTTGCCAATGGTTAGGCAAGGCCTCCCTGTGGTTTTAAACAACCTAATAATCTTTGAAATGTCAGTTGTAAACACTAAGTTGAAATGCGTTGAAACTGACATGCCACCAGAACAGACGTTCTATCGGCTTTGAGGTATAATAAAGTCCCCAGTCTTGTAAATTCACATTATGTAACATCCATAACGCACCATTAAAGGTTTTAAAAGTAAGAAAGGGGCACAATTTGGTCATCACACTTTACATTGATATAAATCAGCTTTGCACAGACACTATGGACATTGTCGCATCAACACTGTATATGTAGCATAAACTTTTCCTATAAAACGTTATGGATGTGACCTGGCCATGGAACTTGCTGACTTAAAAACAAAAGCCTTACAAATGTAAGGAGTTGTGCTCTTAAAGGCAAGCTGAGCATAGACATTGCTCTACCATTCCCTTGTCAATCTGGAATTTGTCAAATGACACAATTTGTTTGAACATTGGGTCCATTTATCCACTTTTGAAATATGTATAATATTACCATGTAAAAAAAGTTGTTTCTGTATGGTTGCACACCATATTTATGATGTAAAAAGAGTGTCATTCTCCATCAAATTCAATCAGATCAGTTACAAACAATAAAATATAGACCTAAATGAAGATTTTAACAACAGTTCTATTTGCGTATGCACAACTTTTTTTTTTCCATGGTAAGGATGACCTTTGCATGGAATTGCCCAGTTATTAGATGTGATCAAAATCAACTTTGGAAATGACCCACAAATCTGTAACCTTTACATGTGAAGAAACTGTTACAACTGTTTACCAGTTCTCCAGCAGTAATGGATGGGTGTGGTGTTGGGCTGGGTAGGGGTGTGTGTCTCTTATTGTGGTGGTGCCTCTGTTTTTCCCACCATTGTCATTCATCCATCCATCCATTCAACCAACGACTGATCTTGTGGTGCCTGTGTAGACTGGAAGTCCTCATCGGCCCTGGCAGTCTTACTTCGACCTGATCCTGGTGGACGCCCGCAAGCCGCTGTTCTTTGGTGAAGGCACGGTGCTGCGACAGGTGGACACGGTGAGAGACCCTCTGCCCCAAACACGGTCCAGAAATTATCCGAAATGTCAGAGCAGCAGTCTGAGGGGTCAGACTCCCGATGGAGATGATGCCGTCTGGGTGGCATTTACTTCAAATTGTTTGGCAAGCAGAGACGTTTGGCAAGCTGTCATGCTTCTTGAAGGGAAAGAAGAATTAGGAACTGGCAGCGAGTCTTGACACTTGCCAAACAGCAGAGCGAACTGAGCTTTTTACCGTATTGAGGAAAGTTCTTTCATTAGCAAGACAAACAAATGCTCGTCATTTTTATATTAGCCTAAATAGCATAGCACAAACTGCTCCAGGTTGTGCATTTAAAGTAGTACCTCTAGTTCCTCTCCTGAGGCCTGTTCCATTTCTGTCTCTGTATTGTTGGCCAAAGATCTCTTCTTGTCGATGTCTAGTTCTAATTTAGTATGTACTGTGTAGACCTCAATGTACAGTACTAGTACTAGTACAATATAAGTATACTGAAAGTTATTGGGTCAACTCATAGTCAAAATTGATTGTTATGATATTTCATGTGGTAAATAACAATGTTTCCCTTTTGTGGTGTAGTCCATGTAACCTGTTCTTGAGCAGATCCAATAGCAGCATCTCTGGCAACCAGGCCTTTTTCAAGATAGATTTAATTTGGCAGCACTTCAACTTTGTGTTGTGTCCACTCCTAAACCCACTGGCATAGCTCACTGATTGGCCTGGAAGAGAACTAATCAGTTCTATTATCAAGGGATTCCCTACTACATTCTCAGTGAAACCCGAAGGGACCGGAGTGCCACAAACACCACAAATCCTAGATTAACTCAAACAGATCTCCAATCCAAGATGAACCCCAACACAATTGCCTAAAAAAGCCCAATCCAAGTGGTGTAAATTCACGATATACAGTATGACAATAAAAAGGAGCTCAGGTTGTACTTGTGATAACCCAGCTGCTGTTGCGAAGCTGGAGGGGTTGTGCTCACTGTCCTGTGACGGTTTCTTGCAGACCACTGGGCGTCTGAAGATCGGCACGTACACGGGACCTCTGCAGCATGGCATAGTGTACTCTGGAGGTAAGAGCTTTAACCGTTCAGCAGAGGAGTTTTGAACATTCTAACAAAAGAGTCTGTTCAGCAACAATTTAAGGTTTTAAAATTCCATGTTGAATTCAATGAACCCAGATATTCTTTAGAATGTTCATTTTCCAACATTTTCATCACACTGGTGTGACGCATAGCCCTAGAAGGCTCTGGTGTGATGGTACCGGCTCATGTGTTTACTTATGACTACAGTAAAGCTAAAGGGACATTAAAATGACAGATGGGCTTTTATTCCGACTTTTGTTCCGACTTTTATTCAAATCTATATTCAGGTTTTATTTGATTCATGCTGTTTGTATGAATCTTTGTTTGTGAGCTTCTTAGCATTTTTTATATATTTACATCTCGGAAGACCTCTTACGACGTGTCTTAACTGAGTGCGATGCGAGCATTAGTGACAGTCAGTTTAATTACATTGTTTTCAATTGGACTGTCCTAACGTTTTGAGCTGAACTTTTGTTGGACGCCAGGTTACTAATTTTCTTTTTCTTTTTTTTTTTTTTGTCTGCTTGTGGTGTTGCTATTTTGATCGAGAAATAAGAAGCAAAAGAAGGGCATATTTAAGGGATTCGGTGTGGACAGAGTGCATTCAATGCAGCTTACCTTTTCCTTCCTAGTCAGCACTGACAAGAATGCCATGTTTTTCCTCCCTAGGCTCATCTGACATTGTGTGCGACCTGCTGGGCGCCAAAGGAAAGGACATCCTGTACATCGGAGACCACATCTTTGGCGACATCCTAAAGTCCAAGAAACGCCAGGGCTGGAGGACCTTCCTGGTGATCCCCGAGCTAGCCCAGGAGCTACATGTGTGGACAGACAAGAGTGGTCAGTCCCAGCCACCACACCACCCGACCCTGTCAGGGCCTTCATGAATCACAATTTTTTCCTGCATAGATGGGCTCAACGACATGGGATGTTTGGAATTTTCAGCCCTAACTTCCACTGTTGTTGCTGCTATTGCTAATGATGAGATTAATTCATGGGCAACTATTGAGCACATAGCCAAGATGATTGTCTTAGCAGTTTCATCATGACCATTATCAGAGCCATTTAGGGCAGGGGTGAGCAAACTTCGGCCCGCCAAGCACTTTCATCCGGCCCGCCGAGCATTTAATTTGGTTATCAGGCTGCTCGCTATTTTTTCCTGCGATAGAGACGAGGTTGGTTAGCGTTACTGCAAACTGCTTTTCACTTTTCTTAGAAAACGTTTACAATGTCAATGTCAAAACATCATGTTACATAGAGATGATAGGCCTACTCTTTGTTATCTCCTTTGCAGCTGGTCTAACGTGAACGTTATGCGATCCATTTAATTGTGAACGCGTCTGCACTCACGAGAGGGATAGAGCGGCAGGTTCCAGCTGGCTTGTCATTGTTGATAATTGATATCTCCTTCGTATAAGAAACTTTTAAAAGGAAATCATGAAGGCAACAGTAGTTCCCACTACTGACCATTTAAAAACTGTGAGAGGGCACAGCTAGGTACAGCACTAGCCATAGCGGAGCAGGCAGAAGATCATTGAGAAATAAACGTGAATTAAAGCGACTGTGCACAATTTATTCATTTGTTAAACAGCATCAAATTAGCAGTATTTTTTAAGCAATTTATATTTTAAAACAAATACTTTTCATACTAAATTATACGCTATAAAAAAATGTTTTTTTTTTGTATGTATGATTTTTTTTTTTTTTTTTTTTTTTTATGTGTGTGTCGGGTGCCCGCCGGCCATTTTTCAAAACCCAATGTGGCCCTTGAGCCAAAAAGTTTGCCCACCCCTGATTTAGGGAAATGATCGTTTAGACATGTAAGGACTTTTCACTGTGATTTCATTCTATAATTGGATGACCTGAATTAAAAAGGGAGGGAGAAATTGAAATTGTTCCTCATTAGGGCACAAACCTGTCTGGTCTGGTGATGGCAATGGCTATTTTCTTTCAAAACCTCAGTAGACTGAAATGGTTGCTAGTTGGTTGGAGGGTGGCCCTAGGAACATGTTAGTCCTGGATGTCAACATAGTTACAACGGCGATATGCCAAGGCATTGGGACTGAAATAGATTGGACAGGAAAAGGATATGTTACAGTATCCAAGGACCGATCACTCACTTCTGCCCTCTTTCTGTCTCTTTTTCTCCCCCTCTCTTTCTCTCCCTCTGTCTGTCGATGGTTCTCTCTCTTTCTCTTTTACAGCCCTGTTTGAGGAGTTACAGGGCCTGGACATATTCCTAGCTGAGCTGTACAAGTGAGTAAGACCGCAGACTATCCTCCAATTAGTCACGTATACCATGGTCATGTCATGTTCTCATATACTGTAATGTATGTGTGTACGAATGTGGGCGACAGGGTCAGAGAGGCAGTTTACCCTATTGCCTTCACTCTAAGGCCATTTGTCAGACAGATAAGAGTGAAACACATTCCATGCTATTTATAACAGCTCATGTCACCCCTTCTCCCCTCCTAATGTTTTTGCCCCCTACCCTACATCTGGCTCTCTTCTCTTCCCCTCTTGCCTTCTTACTCTTCTGTATGTCTCTCCCTCTCTCCCTTGCACACCCATACTCTTCCCCAAAACTGGGTCCCCCCCCCCCTCTCTCTCCCCCCCTCTCCCCCTCTTTCTAATCTCTATCTCTTTATTGTCCCCCCCCCCCCCCCGCGCTGTCACTTATTATCATTCATTCCACTCACTCTCTCTCTCTTCCCCCCCCCCCCCCCAGACATTTGGACAGTAGTAGCAATGAGAGGCCGGATATCAGCTCCCTCCAGAGGAGGATTAAGGTAAAACACACACAAGTACAGAAATAAAACAAGACGAGGTAAATATATGAACACACATATTCACAACAAAGCAAAGTCAAACACCAACCAGCCATTAGTAGACAGTAAGAAGTTGGGTTCCCCGCAGATGCGCCTGACTGTTAATCGGTCTAATATACTCGGAGATCGGCCTATGCCAATTAATTTAAAAATGCCCAAAATCGGCCGGCCAATCAATCGGTCGACCTCTTGCTAAATCTGGTACAAAACATCTCTTCTCTTTTTGTGATTCATGCATTTTTTAAAATAAATAAATGAAACTAAACCAAACCAAACCCTGATGTCCTTTTCTCCTCCCTGGCAGAAAGTCACCCATGACATGGACATGTGCTATGGAATGATGGGAAGCCTGTTCCGCAGTGGCTCACGGCAGACGCTGTTTGCCTCGCAGGTGATGCGCTATGCTGACCTGTACGCCGCCTCCTTTATCAACATGCTCTACTACCCGTTCAGCTACCTGTTTCGAGCTGCCCATGTGCTGGTGAGTACCCCCCTCCCTACTCTCCACTAGTGCCCACTTGTCTCCTTATTCATCTACTACTACTACAACAAGGCTTGTGACACTTTTAAGTCGCTGCTGTTTGATGCCAGTTCATGTTCATTTCCACACACACACAATCACACAAGCACACACAGTTGTATGATCCTAAAATGTGCACTAAATTACTGAGAAACACACACTCACACAGATACAGTATGCATGTATTAACCAAAGACATGTACCTGCTGAGAGATGGCTAATTAGCTCCTGTCAATGTCCAAGAAGCCAACAAACCTTGGTTATTTTAGCATTGTATACCGATCTCTCTCTGTACACCTTTGTGCCCTTTGAGCTTTAACAAGATTATTGATATACTTAAAGGAGAATTACAGTTTCTCAAGGTCACCGAACATGCCCCCAGAGTGTAGCACTGTAGCTGCCTGGCAACTCTAGCTGTTGGCTGCAGCAACTTGAGCTTGATGGAACCAATTGTTTTTTTTGTACTGACAATACTCGGTGACCACAAGAAACAGAGATCTGTGTGAGAAATTTGCTGGAATTCTCCTTTAACCCTTCCCCCTCTCCTTTAACCCCTCCCTCTCTTTTAACCCCTCCTTCCTCTCGTTCACATATCCTTTCATTTCCTTTCATCTTTGTTTCTCACTTGTGTGCTCTCTTTTGTTCTCCCTGACACAAACACATACACATGCTCTCCATCTCCATCCCTATTTCTGTTGCACACACACACACACACACACACACACACACACACACACACACAGATGCCCCACGAGTCCACAGTGGAGCACACAAACATGAACATCAACGATACCGAGTCGCCCATGGCCACACGTAACCGCCACGCGCTGGACTTCCGCGACCACGAGTGCAAACGGCACCAGCTCACCCGGTCCATCAGTGAGATCCAGCCACCACACCTCTTCCCCACGACCCCCCAGGAGATCACGCACTGCCACGATGAAGATGATGATGAAGAGGAGGAAGAAGAAGAAGAGTAAAAAAGGCATTTGGTTCCGCTTACTGGTCCGTAACTGGACTTTTACTCAAAGGTTTGAGGAAGGGAAAAGTGTAGCCTCTTTAGGCTTGCAGGATGTATTTGGCAAATGTTTTCCCCTGGATTTCTTTTTTGGAGAGATGTTTTTCTTTAGAATTTTCATCATTATGTGTTGTGTTCTCTGTCGGTATGAACAGTTTGGGATTAGGTCAACTGTAGATTTTTTTTTTTTTAGGAGAACACTGTTTATTTTTATTTATTTATATTTACTGTTTTTTTATTTATTGTAAATGGGAGACCCATTTACAAGGACTGTTTCATTGACCAAACTCCTCTTCCTGCCTGCTTGTGATGAAGACGGAGATGGACCTGAGACTTTTTACTTTTCTCTTTCTTTTTCTCCTTCTTTGTCTCTTATCGAATCATTTGGTTAATGTCAAGTCGAAAGGATTTTTTTTTTGTCATATTGTGTTGTGGCCAAGGCCATACTAATTGCTGTTAGTTCTGAGGGAACACAAGTTGAAGTTGATGGGGATCCAAATGGTGCATCCAAAAATGTGCATGCTTGGGTGTTATGAATCTGCTTTAGGTTTCTGAGTGGTTTATTATGCTGTAGCCATATGGACATGCAATATACTGTCAGTTCTGCAGCTTTAAATCTGCATGGGAGCAGACCAAATGATGCAGTTTGGTCGACGCAATCGCAGCATCCTTTTTCATTGACTACATCTACATCTAACCAAAGTGTCAAGACACGTTCAGTGTCATTCAGAACAGTTTGTGTATGCTCAAACTATCATAAGCACAACTTAGCATAAGCGTAACTTTGTGGCTGAGGGAAAAATAAACAGTTTTGGAATAAGACAATGGAGCAAAAATTCAGACCTTACCTATGCCTTCACATTTATCGTCCAAAATGACAACAGAACAAAGACGTAGACATGAAAACATCTGTGTGATATAGGTGAGCTGACAGGGCTTGTGGATGAAGAGGATGTGCTTGTGCAATCAAAGAGGCAAAGGATACTGGGAATGTTACCTATTTCTGTTACTGGGAAACACTTGAGGTTCTATTCACTGAGCAGCTGATTTGAGCTGGAGCTGCCTTGATGCATTGCTCAACAGATACACGCAGGGCTAAACATGCCTTGTTGTTGGGCCCTCCAACCATCTCTGATAATTCTAGATGTACTGCAGAGCTAGCCAGTGCTGAGATTATTTGCACTTGTGCCAGAGTGGAGTAGGGATTTGTTTTCTTATTTCATTTATATTTTATTTGCTCCTTGTAAATACTGGATTTTTGTTCTGATTTAATACAAAGACCAGTATTTGTTTGAATGTGTGTGTGTTTATGTTTTATTAACTGAAAGGTTGTTATTATTATTCCTCTATTGTGAGGCAGATGGGACCCTGTCCAATGGCACTCAGTAGTTTTTAAAAGGGATTACTTTGACATGTAGCAGATTTCTATGACTATGACTAACTTTTGTCAGCAAGTATGGTTACACAAGTGGAACGGAAAGAGAGCAAGTGGACCAAAATGGCCAAATTCTGCTCCATTGCTTGTTCCTTCATGCAGGCTTGACGTTTTGTGTATAACACAGACTCGTTGCCCGTTTTAAATTATACAATTACGATCCCAATTCTGTATAATGTTAATGGTTTGAGATCGTAATACAGACAAATGTCTCTTTGCAAGGAACTGTAATGCATCCAAGACCACTGTTAGGTGGGGGATGTTGTCTCTTTCCAGAACATTCTCTGGACGATACCCATAGTCAGCTTTGTCAAGGTAAATGATGTGATTTGAACGGATCTGTATTACAGAATTAATTGAGCGCAAAATATGGAACTTTGCCTTTTGGAGTGTGTGAATGTGTGTGAGCTATCACTGTAGCACTGCAGCTGGGCATATGAGTGAACATTATGAAGGGACTCGAGTTGCCTTAACTCCATATGTCCTTTGCTCTTTATTTTTGATGGTCCATGTGGGATTGTTACGGTTGTGCGAAATGGTTGAATTTACTGGTTGAATTTACTGCCATAAGTATATTTTTCTTTGCCTTTGTCATGATAATCTTTATGTTACTATGACAGAACACTCCTGTTCATTAAGTTGTTTAAATGGGAATGCAAATACTGCTATAATGTCAGTTGCCTGCTGCTTAGAATTTTCCGGTTATTTTGTTGTTATTGTTTTCTTACTTTGTTTTCTTCTTTTTATTTTTTTTATTTTATGTCTTCAAGTGTTGGTTGTGCATGTTCTTGCTTTCGATTCAAAATCCAAATAATTGAAATATTTTTTTTTCCCCTCCTTTATGTTCTAAAACAAGCGAAAATAAAGTTCTACAAGGTTCTTTCGCGTGATTGTGTCAGAGTTCAGTTTTTTTTTTCACTGTTCCACACAGTCTACATCCTAGCTTCATGACTCAGATGGACACCAGCGATAGGGCAACAGATGACAACATGAGGGCTTTTACAACGTCACAGTGTAAACTCACAGTAAAGTGAGTGTCCCATCACCCATGAATCTATTTGACTGTCTCTTGGCATGTAGACAAAATATAAAAAAAAAGGGCGGGTGGGGGGGCGGGGGGGAGCGAGCATAAGTCCCAGGCATCCTTATAAGAATGGATATGAAATGCGTCGTTTGCTCCTAATATTAGACCAGTGTGCGGTGATGGTCTCTATTTTTTAAACCTTAGGCATCCTTAGCTTGTTTGTGTGCTCAGAAGCACTTTTAGTTGGTATGCCCATCTACTGTATCTCCTCACTTGTTTGTGACCGTAACCATGGAGTCAACATGTTGCAGATGATGAGTACTGGTTTATTTTTGAACCATGCTCGTTTAGTCGACAGGTGTCCCACAGCCTGCCCCCAGAGACTGCCTGTCAGTCACACAGCCAGCGGAGGAGCGCTCTGCCTTCTGCTGGCTGTGGTGGGGATATGCTAACCACAAGAGGGACTGGATGAGTACTTCCAGACTGGAGCCAATATTAGCTCAGAGTCCTCCCCTGACCTCTCCCATGGCCGGTTTGTTCTCATCAGGTGAACCGGACTCTTCCCACATCCTAATGACTGCCTGTGGCCTCACACATGGGAATATATTTTACTAGAAATGACTGAGATGACAATATGCCAAAATGTCACTTTTTTTATTGTATCAACATCATTAAGCAGTATATATATACACTATATATAGATATCTGTTATACTATTTTCTCTTCTGGTTGACATATAAGTATGCATTTAAAAGCTTTCTACATTTGAAATGTCTATGTTTACACATTCAAGAATGGAAATAGCAGCAATCAGTAATGGACTCAAATCAAATGTTGGAGCACCATTTCTGTTGAACAAAACCTTAGATGTCACAAGTAGCTTGTGTCTTTCTCCCATCACCCATGGAGGAATTACAGAAAATGAATGTACAACGTGGAAAAGCTCAAACCGTCTTTCCACATTTGTTCCCAGATATGGGGAGTCTATCCAACTAGACACCCAGAAAGAGGACGCTGTCTTTATTTTGTGACAACCAGATGTCCTACACTTAAAACCACCCTTGAAGATTCACCACTCATATACTCTATTTGTGATTAACAACTACAACAGGCTATCTCCCCACCTTAACTTGCTTTCAATGTAAATAATTAGTTCCTTTTAATCTGTGAGCTTTGGACACATCTGGCAATGTGATGTAGACTACTACTTTTCTCCCAATCGCCATGTGTCCTTCCATGAATACAAATGTGGGTAAAACGAGATTAATCCTGGACACGATTGTCCCTGCATAATTTTAACTTCTATTGCACTGAATCTTTGCTACATAAAACCATGTGGAAGCAAGGCTGTTGATATTCCTCCATCTCTATCCTCATTATAAGACACATCAAGACAAACCCAAAGTCCAAAGTGGCTTCAGAGAATTGATGTCAAACCGTTAGTTCCAACGTCTAAACAATTAATTTAAAATGTCCTTGAAGATATACTGTATTGTATGAGCCTATGGCCTCCTTCCTTCTTAAAACAAGGGACTATGAGAGACAGCAATGTTTATCTGTTCCTCTGAGAAAATAAATCACCACAATGGTTATCACCTGGTGTGCTCCTTTTGTGACTTGTCACCATATAAATGCCCTCAGTACTGATACACTAAACATAATAGGGGGTCAGGGGCATAAGACATTTTACCCACTCTGAGGAATCAAAACCGTTCGAGTAAGTAGTGATCAGGCATCATGGAAACCACAGAGTTTAAACACGAGAGAAACAGTTGGCATCCTCGGTTCACAGAGCGTGCTCAGAATCTGAGCAGTCATTTGCCCTTTATCATCACCAAGAAACGAGGAGATAGTGCTACTGGGCATTTAGGGAAACGATTGGCTGGTCATCAGAAGCTCTACTTATAGTGCTTCAAGGTGCTATCTTGTAGTACCTTTCAGGGATTCTCCACTGAAGATGAGCCAAAGAATCTTTTGATATCCCCAAAGAGTGCAATGCACAGCACTTTGTCCATATTTTAACACTATACTAGCTTTTCTAGTGTCCCAAGTTTCCTTAAATAGCTCTCTGTACACCTCTACACAGTGTCTGATAAACTAGTTGATGTGATGCATGAGTGTAGGAGTCATGTGGCATTTGATCATTTCGGGACATTTCCACAATACTTCAACAGTCTGGTAAGAGTTGAGAATTTCAATGTCTGAGCCTTAAAGGAGAATTCCGGTGTGATATTGACCTAAAGTGTATTGAAACATGATACCGAGTGTGAACGTATGTCTCATAGCCCATCTCGACTTGTCCCCTGCACTCCAAAATCTGGCGCTAGTTAGCCGATGCTACCAACAACTTTTTCAGTAGTGGTGCTTCGGCATCGGGCTAGCCATGCAAATAAATCACTGTTTTACACCCATTTACGAGGCTCAATGTATCTCCACACTTCATTGGTAGACTTCCTAGGGCCCTGACATTTAAAACGAGACATTGAGAACTTTGAAAAAGCACTGGTAGTTTACTTACAAGACGATTTATACAGACAGTATCTTCACGAAGTTTAACGTTTGCAGCCATCTTGAATTTAGTCACGATAAGTCGAGCAACGAGTAAGAATGAACAGGTATGATAAGGGATCAGATTCCAAAAATAATTCAGTGGAAATGCATGGATTCCAGTTTCTTCCAGTAGCAGCAACTGGAATCCATGCATTTCCACTGAATTATTTTTGGAATCTGATCCCTTATCATAGCTGTTCATTCTTACTCGTTGCTCGACTTATCGTGACTAAATTCAAGATGGCTGCAAACGCTAAACTTCGTGAAGATACTGTCTGTATAAATCGTCTTGTAAGTAAACTACCAGTGCTTTTTCAAAGTTCTCAATGTCTCGTTTTAAATGTCAGGGCCCTCGGAAGTCTACCAATGAAGTGTGGAGATACATTGAGCCTCGTAAATGGGTGTAAAACAGTGATTTATTTGCATGGCTAGCCCGATGCCGAAGCACCACTATTGAAAAAGATGTTGGTAGCATCGGCTAACTAGCGCCAGATTTTGGAGTGCAGGGGACAAGCCGAGATGGGCTATGAGACATACGTTCACACTCGGTATCATGTTTCGATACACTTTAGGTCAATATCACACCGGAATTCTCCTTTAACACCATTGTCATAGCTAACTATAAGTTAAAAAATATACATCCACTTTGTTACAATCATGTCAACATAAGGGCATATGTAGCTACTCTAAAATAAAAGATGGTCTTTAAGACTAGTGATTAAAACAGACAGCTTATCAGAACAGTGTAAAAAAAAATTCTGTACCTTGAGATTTTTTCTTCTTCATATAACCAAAGTAAAAAAAGAAAAAAAAATACTATCTACTTAAATATACAAATGAAAAGGCGCTTGCATGTAAACATACACCGACTGCCTTTGTACTGTAAGTGTACAATACATGTATTCACCAGCGCACTTGTGCGCACGCACACACACATGAATACACACCGTTACTTTCAGCAGGGAAATAAATACCATGTGTAGCCACCAAAAGACATTTCTTTGTTTCTTTTTGGCACAGTCAAAATTCTCCATGCCCCCTCCCTTCCCCTGGTGAATGCATTTGTTTTTGCCGTCTCCATTGTCCAGTGTCTTTGGTCAAGCAGTTCAAACGCGCTTCCTCTTGCTCTGGCGCCCATGTGGACTCTCTCACACACACACACACACACACACACACACACACACACACACACGCTCTCTCCAGTGGAACGGCCCAACTCATTGGACTGACTGACTGAATGAATGTACGAACGAATGAATGGAGTGCCCTGTGGGATTAAAGACTTTTCGTTGAAGTTACAATGACCGTTTGAATCCAAGGCTTTAGGATAAGAATCCTCCTCCTTCAAGAGTGTTCCTCTTGGGCCCACAGCAGACGAGGACTGCTGGCTCGTCTCTGTGAGCCACCGCTGCCCTATGTGTGGGGGTGGGGAAGTGGATGGAGGGTCCGGAGCCTGTACCTGTGAGACGTCCTATTCAAGCATAGCTTAAAATGAGTGTGTGTGAGTGTTGAAGTTCACCAGTGCAGGGGTGAGCTACTCAACAAAGAGTAGCGGTGTGTAAGACTTCTCTGTGTAGAGCCTGAGGACAGTTGTCCACGTTAAGGTCTATTTTTCTCAATCTCTGTGTACATGCGTATGTATGTGTGCGTGTGTGTTTTTCTGTGTGTGTGTGCATGCGTCGCTAGTATGTCGCTATTTATGATCCTTCACACGGCACTTCCTCAGCTTGTTCACTGTCCTGGTCATGCAGAGCACCGTAAACAGTGACCTGAGTTCGACATGAGGCTGCAAGGGGCCCATCTGGCTGGGCCTTGGGCCTCTCTGAGGTGCCCTCGCTGAGGGGGTGGGGTGGGGGAGGGAAGGGGAAGGTGCCGCCTCTAGGCTCCCTCCTGAAAAGGATCCCCAGGTTCCTGCGGCACCCTGGCAGCGCCCCTGTGTAAGCTGTCTGTGGTCCGTTGTTGTCAGGTTGGCCTCTACTCCAGGTGGTCACCTGGGGGGAAATTATGGGATAAATCCCTGCCCTCAGCAATGCCCCATGCAGAGGCCTGCCGGTAGCTCTGGTGGTCCAGTGTGGGTGGGGTGCGAGTGAGGCTCGGCTCGGCGCGGCGTTGACGCCGGACTGGTCTGTCGGTCTGTCTGCCCCTGTCTCCTGTGGATTGTGGATTGTATTTTCTTGTGACCTTCTCGTGATGGTAAAAACTTGTCTTTTTCTCTCTGTCTGTGTGTGTCTCTCTCTCTCACTCTCACTCGATTTCTTTCTCTGTCTCTCACCCCCACTCCCACCTCCACTCTCTGGGGTGTGTGTGTGTGTGTGTGTGTGTGTCGAGTGCGTGTGTGTGTGTGAGGGAGTGTGTGAGCGAGTGTGTGTGTGTGTGTGGAGACGCTTAGATGGCGCCTTCGTTGTGGCCCGTGTGGTTTGACTGTGAGTGTGTGTTTGTGTGTGAGTGCGCATTGCAGTTGGAGTTGCCGTGCACGTGCACATTGTTGGGCTGGGGTAGAAGCGGGCTGACTGAGTCGTCCACAGCGCCGGTCGACCGTTCGGGGAGGGTCAGCTCGATCTTGGTAAACTCCCCGTCGGTAGACTGGGGTGTCTTATCCATGCGGGAAGCGGTCAGGGCGTTCTGATACTGCTGCCTCGTGACCTGTGACCGATGGAAAGCGGGGGATGAGTACGGTAGAGAAGAGGAGCGATGGAACAGGAGAGATGAGGAAGAGAAGAAAAGGATATATAGAAGAGGGAGGACAGGACAACATTGTAACTAAGCAACGTGAATTACAAGGGACAGCATTGACAAAACAATATTAAACCATTTCTCTGATAGTGTCAATGCTGACCTTGATGTAGAGGAGATCCGATGTGGCTCTGACGGAATAGTCCGGAACATAGATCTGCAGGAAGGCATTGAGCTGGTTGTTGCTGCTAGCCAGAGTTGGTGTGACTGCGTCAAGGCGGTCCGATCGATTGAGAGAGTCAGAGTGGTTCAGACCAAAAGGCCGTGGGGGTGATTTGTTCTCTTTAGGGGGTAAAGAAACAGAGGATAGTTACATTTGTGCACAAAAATGCAGATGATGGTCGCATCTACATAGAAGCAGCAACATTTGTACACACACAAGATAGTATTATGGTGATGAGTTCATATAAAGTTTAGAAATGTAGACATGTAAGATAAGAAACATTATTATATACTTGACTTGTAACCTAAAGTGTGATATAAAAACACTATCTACAGAAAATCTCCTGACCACAAAATGTGACTATATTATTGTATAATTATTATATGATAACTTTAACCTATTGAAATTATTTAATTTTACATGATTCAAACAGGCATTTCTTATTGGAAAGATATAAAACCATGCCACTGGGTGGCGATACTAGACAATAACATCAGCATTTCACAGACTCTGCTACAAACTTAATGATATGGAAAATGCGAAGGCATGCTGTGTTCTGATTAACTGTGAAAACCGAGAAAGAGGCAGAATACTAAAACATACAAGTGTGAGGGAAAGAGAACCAAACAGAGAGAGAGAGAGAGAGAGCATCAGAGAGAAGAAGGAAACAGCCCATATATATATATATATATATATATATATATATATATACAGACTACGTGAAACAAACTTGGTTTGAAAAAGTCACAATATTTCCCAAACAGCTCTTTTCCAATTAAAGTGAGATTAGGTCCTCTGGTCCTTAAAGAATCAGTTCAAAGAGTGTCCCCAGGGTAGAATTACTGCAGTCATGTGAAAGGAATGCACTGTATATAATCCGGCCTTCTTTAACGTCCAGGCAAATGTGCATATATTTTCAGAATTCAAAAGAGAGGCTCAAACTGGACTCAACGTATGCATATTTCTCAAGTGAAGCACTTCATTGGCTTAAGGTATGGATATAACTTTGAAGAACTACAGGGTTTCTGCAGGGGCAATGTCAGATACTTCTCAGATTTGCTTGGACACCAAACACAAGAGGAACTTTTTTAATGACTTCTAATGTTCTAATGACAGAGCTTTTATGTTTGGGTTTTTTGCCTTGATTTTTCTATTTAAAAAGGTCAACCCCCACAGATTTAATGCATGCGCTAGATTACACGTTTTTCCTACCCCTCATTTACTGTATGTATTACTCTCTTCATCTTTTGCATTGGTGTTAACAGATAAGACATTTGTAGGGAGAAGGATGAAGTCTCTGTAACTGCTATTTGCACACCAAGTCAACATGACATTAATTTGGCACTACATTAATGGTCACATCACCGACTTCTTTACATTGCCGAGAGTGGTACTCATGTCATAGTGTCTTACAGTCTGCCCCAAAGAAAGAGACTCACATGATTATGTACATATACCGTAATTTCCCAACTATTAGCCGTGGCTTATACATTGATTTAGCAAAATTTCTTCAGCTATGAGGTTAATACACGGGGGCAGTTAATATGGTATTAATATGTTTTTTGTTTCTTTTAACTTGCATAAAACACTATCCTGCGGCTTATACACAATGTGGCTAATACACAGGAAATTACTGTAGAGTGAAACGATAGTGAAAGACACTTTGACTTTGACAGAGAGAGAGAGAGAAGAAGAAGGGAGGGAGGGTGAGAGGAAGAGTCATTAAAGAGGAGACTGGTGGGCGGGATTAGGGTTTGGTACCTGGGGATCCAGCTAAAGACTCCGCCCTACTGACCACGAAGGTTCGAGACAGGGAGAGAGGAACTGGAGAGGAGAGCATGAGACCCAGAGACACAGGGGGAGAGAGAAGAATTGATCAGAGACACCAGAGCTTAATCACGAGAGCACACCAGAAGTAAAGTGTCTCACTCCACACTCAAAACAAGAGTTAAGAGCAAAGCAGGGAATATAGTAAATTCTACAAGGCCCTTCAAGGCACAGGCAAATCATTATATCTTTGTGTTGGTGTATTTGTGTGTGTGTGTGTGTTTGTTTACTACTATACCTGGGGAGGAGGTCAAGGCTAGCATTCCGTAATAAGAAAAGGGCCCCGCTTCAAACTTCATTCCCTCCTTGCCTGCTTCAACTTCCACTTTACCCTGCCAAACACCACGGAACACCTCATACATATGAGTTTGCAATTCAACACATAACAAGTCATCCTCAAGAATCCATTTCAATGGCACAGTGTCCCAGATGACGCTGATCCACTGTTGGATCATTAACAGCATCTGCTGCTGATTCTAGCATTCCAAGTGTTTTAAAACAACATTACAATAAATCTCTCACAAAACCAATTCACACAGACTAACACATTAACATATTAATCATTCTTCACTCAGTTTGTATGTGACAGTCAGCCCTTAAAGGTGCAAAAAGTACCCTTTGTTGTCAGATATAACTAATATAATAATGATGATGTATGCAGGGTAAATGAATGTGGTAAGGCTGAAGTATGTATAGTAAGGCTGTTTATCTGCTTCAGCTATATCTATATTTTTCTTTGAATGTCCAAGCCCTCTGATTTGGCCACAGATGTGTAAAAACATCTCAAAGCATAACAGAAGCCACAAAGACAGCGGTTGTCATTATTAAAAGGTATTAAACCGTTAAGTTTTCCCCCACACAATACATACTTCAATCTGTCCTACACGTTTCTTAAAAACATGTTTTGTGACATAGTGTAATTTAGGGTGGAGAAAGTAGATAGCTAGCATCACATCACTCCTAAAGCCAGGGTTCCCACTCTAAGTCAAATGTAAAACTCCATGACTTTTCCCTGACAAAAAACCTGAATTTCCATGACTTACTAATGAATAGTACAATCTAGCGAACAATGATTTCAGAGCACCCGTGTAGCGGTCAAGAATCTTTTACTTTTTTAGAGCAGGAGATGAATAAATAGGCATTGAATAAACTCAGTTGGGCTACTCAAGCAGAAAAGCTAATAAGCAGATATATACAAATTCTGCGTAGAAATATATTTGTATTAGTGTATTTTGGCAAGAAAATTTTAAACTGCTACAACATAATTCCCTGATATTCCATGACTTTACCCAAAAATGATCCCTGACTTTCCATGTCTGGAATAGACTTTCTAAAATTCCATGATATTCCAGAAATTCCATGACCTGTGGGAACCTTGTACAGCATAGTGTCCACCTCCACGGTGAAAATACTGCGTGGACAGGGAAGATGGCAGAAGAGTGTGAAGGGGGATGAGGCGGGGTCTGGCGCACACCTGTAGGATGAGAATGAAGTGGTCGACAGGCTTGTTGCGGTGGAAGAGATAGTGCTCGGGCTGCTTCTTGTTCTTGTCGTCGTACTTGAGCTCTTGAATGACGTGAGGATGCTTCAGGAGACGCAGCAGAATCTTCTCCGACATCTGAGCTGGACCAAAGGGCTCCACCTCTACAGGAGAGGGAGAGAGAAAGCGAGAGGACAGTGCAATGGAGCGGGAATGGAGAGGAGATAGTATAGACCAGGGATTCCCAAACTGTGGTACTGTCACTAGGGGGTACGCGAGATGAAAAGGGCGATGTCGGAAAGGTGTTTAAAATGATTCATTAATATAATACATTTCGAATCCGGTTATAATGATATGGAAATTTTCTTTAAAGGAAATAATTTGTAAACTCTATAGTAGGCTATGTTTTCATTAAAATATAAGCTACCCACAATGCACGTGATTTCCTGCGGGCAGCCAGAATATCTGGCGCGTTAGTTTCGTGGAAGTATGGGTAGAAGGCTATGCAAACATGGAAAACTGGCTAAAAAGAGGGACATTGTCCAAAAGGCCTAATTAAAGCGGTCGAAGAAGAGAAGTGAGAGAAACAGAGCAGGAGACAGGTAACGATGGGATGGGGGAAAGAATGAAACAGAAAAGGCTGCGCGGAGTAAACAAAAGTATGACGAGGCATATAGCCTAAACAGACTCCACAAAGCCACAGTGCGTGGTTTGCAGTGAAGTGCTACCAGTCTAATGTTGTTCTTATAGACCTCATAGACCAGTTGCACATTTTGATTTTGTTATTTGTTATCATGTAGGGTGGCTAATTAAACATGATGCCTGGAATGCGTCAATAGAATGTGTTCCGTTTTTATGTGTCGGATGGTGGGGGTACGCGAGCCGAGTCAGGATGTAAAAGGTGGTCCGCGGCAAAAAAAGTTTGGAAACCGCTAGTATAGACCAAAGATTCTTTGGTAGACCCTTTCAAGAGAGTTCCATTATCAGCATCATAGTTGGCCCCACAAGGCTTCCATTTTAACATTCCATATGTTATCTTAATGCAGAGGAAGTAGATTGGGTACCAAATAGAACGTTCAAGCATTGTTTTTGTTTTTATTGTTGAAAGGGTCTATAAGTAGGGGTGGGCGATATGGACAAAAAATAATATCTCGATATTTTTTATTTTTTTATAACGATAATTAGTCGATATTCTTTAAAAAAAACTTTTTAACCAAACCAATGCATTGTCACTCTGACACTTTTCCAGTTCTGCCCCCACTTGTGTGTGTGGCAATGACATGGTCTAGCCAGCCACATTTCAGAGGATGGATAGGCCTGACAGTTTCCCAAGAGAAAGTCTGAAGCTGAAGTTCCTTTCAAACGTGTTTCACTGTAAAACTAAGCAGACCTTACAGAATAGAAACTAATGCATTAGCTTATGGCTAATGTATATGATAAATCCCATAGAGATGCTAACTGTTAGCATAATCGATAAAAGTTGATATTTAGAGCGAACTTCAGTCCATTTACAAAAGGGTAACATAAGAAGATTTATTTGTTTACAACTGACTATTAAAACACTCCAAAGCTAGCCTAATGATTACATGTAATACCGTGACTTTACCTCATCAATGCCACTTGAACCAAGTAGCCGCACAAAATAAACATTAGGCGTGTCATTAAACATTAGACAACGTGGACCACTAGCAATCACGTGACTTGCTCTGCTGCAGCCAGGGGCTTCTCTGCATTAGGGGTTTGCACCAACGTCACATTCTGGCCGGTCACTATGGTAACCCAACACGCGTGGCCATATAGAGCTGCACAGTCCCGCCCACAGCCGATGCCGGATGTAAAAATTCAATGCAATTTCTCCATTGACCTCTCCAGAATAAGTCCCGCCTCCGTAACTTCCGTATCCATCCAACTTCCGGGCGTGGATTGTCTATGGGAAATAACATGGCGTTTCAAAATATCATACCGGTAAAACATCTGTAGGTAGCGAAGTTGAAAAAGCTGGTGGGCAGATTGGCCTACACACTTCTGCCACCTAGTTTCCACTGGATTTTTTTTTATTGTTGGTGCCGTTTAAGTAGTATACTATAGACTATACTACTTAAACGGCACCGAAAATCAAAAAATCCAGTGGAAACTACATGGCAGAAGTGTGTAGGCCAATCTGCCCAGCAGCTTTTTCTACTTTGTCACCTACAGAGTTTGACAGGTACGATCTTTCAAAACGCCATGTTATTTCCATTAGACATTTGACTACCGAAGGTTGGATGGATACGGAAGTTAGGAGGCGGGACTTATTCTGGAGAGGTCTATAGACAATTGCGGTATAAGCCATAAAAACTTAACTGCACGTGGTAGACTTAAAACCAGCTACGGCTGTACTAAGCGACTGTATATGCTCCTATAGACACCAAGAGTTCATGGGGCACTAACCTTGTTTTGAGATAAATGCCTTTTATTCGCAATCTCTTGGATAAGTACTTCATTACCCACAATCCTGAACAATCCCACAATCCCACAGTGATGCCTCTGATTGGTGGAAAGGCCGTTGGTCATAGTTTGAAACTTTCACAGCGAAAAATATTGACAAAGATGGCAGAGTCTTTTACTGCCTATGGCGAAAATCTTAATGTGATTAAAAACTTTCTTGACGAATATTGGTACTTGTATCAACAAGGATTGGGGTTTATACATCACACGAACTTAGTCAGGGCCAATACACTATCAAATAGACCACTGTAAATGTTAGTTTAAACACTCAAACGTTCCAGGTAGCCGACAGGCTAACCTTTAGCATTTCCGACATGTATTTACATAATGCAGCTAACATTAGCCTACATGCTGCAACACAGGTATGAAATATATTATGTTTTAGTGAGTGTCCAAAGGGGTGAAAGCCACTTTAAATCGGGTCACATTATTGACTGTTGTGTGTCCGAGAGTCAGTTTGTGGGTTTTGTAAGGGCCAGCATGAGGGACAAGACCTACAAAGTTGTGGTGAGTTAAGCAGGGAGGTTGGTAACGTTAATGCTGCTAGCAGTGCTAGTTAACATTAGCTAGGCTACTGTAGCCTTCATACTGTATGATTCATATCAATCATTAACCTAGGAATACTTAGTGCATTTAATGAACATTTTGTGTAATAATTCACGGCAAATTAATAAACTGAATATGGTGGTCCAAGAGCAGACCATGCATCAGCCCGACTGAGCAGTGATGACAGCATAGGATGAGTCAGGTAACGTTACGAAGCACTGCCGTTAACGTTAACCGCGTTCACACACACACGATATAAAATACACGATGATAAATATAAAATTCAATATCAAAACACTATTATTTACACGATTACTCCTGAAATAACTGCTATTAACTGCACATTCACTATATAAAAATCACTGTTTGGAGGAAAGGGTTCGCGTGCTGTCGCCGGTTGGAAATGGCGAAAATAAATCGCGCCGATTTTGCCTATATTATTCAGTGAGGCGCGGTGGTTTATGGGATGAGTAGTTCCTTCGCTCGGAAATGAAAATATGTACACAGTCTTGTCTTTGACTTTTTTTGGATTTTCTCCTCGTTTTTTCACTCGAAATGATATGTTGTATGCTTATGAGTTATGCCGTAGCTGGTTAGCCTAAGACATGCTGTAAAACTCTTTAGATACGGATTTTTCCAAACGTCAATGGGACAAATGAATGGGAATCTTACATCCGGCACCTAACCGCATTTTGGCTGTGGGCGGGACTGTGCAGCTCTATTGGCGATACCAGAGAATGTCTAATAAGGGGAGAACCTTCACTCTCGGAACTCTTCCGGTGTGGTACTGCATCTAGGGGCGCTCGCGGGAGAGTCCAGAATGAATGGAGGTCTATGGAGCAGTACCCCTCAAAATCCACTTTTCTCGGGATATAATTTTTTTTCAAGTAATTTGAATATTGTATTCGAAAGGGGAGGCAAAGACAACACACTTGGTTGAGCATTGTATTTTTTAAAGTCACTTAATTGTTCTTAAAAGCCTTTTAAACGTGTCAATGACGTCATTCATTAGCATGATCATAGCATAGCATAGCATCAATGCTAGTGTGTTATGGGCAACAACGACCCAACCTGTAAGAAAACGAAAGGACATGACTCCCGGATTATTTCACTTTTGATTGATAATCCATATCCATTTTGCGAAAAATAAAATAAAATCTGAGGGTTTCATTTGTTAAATAGGTGAAAACAATAAATTTAGCCATGTAGCTCCATAGGACCCCATGTATTTTGGACTCGCCCGCTATCGCCATCTAGGTGAACTCTGGTGAACTGCAGCCAAATTCGGTTTGTATGGGATTAATAGAGATTGGGGAGGCTCTCCGTAGACGGGCTCTGGCGATACTCAGTGAATCAAGTACAATGGAGTATTATGCACTTTGGATATCTTACGTGATTGTAGCCGTGTCTAAACAACAGAAAAGCTCATCAAAATGCGTCTAAGATGCAAAGGCATATAGGGCAGGACTTGGACCACAAGAAAAGGCGTGATATTTCGAGAAATTACGGATTATTGGCAGCGCAGATCCATATGAGTTGGGTGAGGGAGACGAAGTAGCTGCTACCAAGTTCAACAACAAGCGCCCCCCTTCCTCTGATAAGTTCTGGCATTATTGTCCCTTCTCCCTGTTTTTTTTTTTAATAACTTTTGGAAGTCGATACCTACACCAGATGTTTTTCTCAGTCTGACCTATTGGTACAACCTAAAACACGGCAATAATTAACCATTTTCCTTGACGATGTTAGGGATTTATTTCAGTGCCTAATGCTTTCTAATGAGACTATCTCCAATATGGCGATGTCCAGATCTGATGACACGCCGTGCAAACCCCTAATACACCTCCTGGCTTAGTGAATGTATGGGGGTTCAATGTGTGATTTGGAGTGTTTTCCCCCTAAGTAATTTAAATAATCGATAATGTCAATTTGCACATCGTTATAACAGCAATCACGATATTATCGCAGACGATATATATCGCCCACCCCTATCTATAAGTATAAGTATACTCTTTTGATCTCGTCTCTGCATTTATCCCAATCCGTGAATTAGTGAAGCACACACTAATCCCGGCGCAGTGAGCTGCCTGCAACAACAGCGGTGCTCGGGGAGCAGTGAGGGGTTCGGTGCCTTGCTCAAGGGCACTTCAGCCGTGCCTACTGGTCGGAGTTCGAACCGGCAGCCCTGCGGTTACAAGTCCGATGCGCTAACCAGTAGGCCACGGCTGCCCTTGCTCCCTAGGAGATACCAAGAGAAAGAATGATAGAAAGTGGGAAGGAGTGCAGGATAGAAAGAGCACGGAACATTATTTGAGGAGTTAAAGGGCCAAGGGGAGACACAAACCTAGAGCACAAAGGTTATAAGTTAGAATTTTGGAGGGATATTCTGTGATTTGGAGGAAGGGATCGGAGGGATATTATGTGATTTGGACAAAGGGATCCTGTTCTGTTGACAAAAAGTGGAATGATTTATTAAAACCAATGCATTAAAAGGCGAGAAAATAGAGCCATTCAGACGGGATTAACAAGAGAGAGAGTGAGGCAACTGATCCAGACTGAGACTTCACACTTGGGAGTGACTGGCATCACAATTTCACACGCAACCAGCAGACAGCCAGGTAGACCGGCGGCAGACATACCTGTTGCTAGGAAACGCAGGGTGGCAAGCAGGAGCTGAGGGGAGACTTTGATCTTCAGCTCGCTCTCCACGGGCTTGAAGGCGGAGAAGTCCTGCTTGCGTTCGCGGTGGACTATCCTCTTTTTTGTTTTGTTGTCGGCTACACCATGAAAAAAATAAGCATCTCCATCAGAAAGTTTGTTTGTGCTGCTGATGCGTGTTAGTGTTAGTTAGTATGCAACAATAAATCTGCAACATACAGATTTATGTCATACTGATTTTGTAGGGTAACAGAATGTACTTGGTTGTGCATGGTTGGCTAGGGTGCCACCCAAAATATATGGACAAATGCAAACAGGACATTTTGTGTTACACAATGTTTTCCTTTGCTGTGAAGAAAGGTACAAAGCAAAAGGAGATTTATATTGCTAACGAAATACTCACTGTATAGGTCTGTCTCGTCCAGGATCTCTGACTTGATGATCTCCTCGATTATGTCCTCCAAGGTGACGATGCCCAAAACCTCATAGAAGGGGTCACCCTCTCCCTCATTATTGACCCGCTGTACGATAGCCAAGTGAGACTTCCCTGTGACAGAAAACACAAATATACACACACACACAAATCTCAGTTCAGGACTCAAATCAAAAACAGCAAGCATGAGCTCAAACTGAAATCTCATAATCATCCACAATTAAGACCTGTTCTTTTTAAAACATACTGCAGTGTAGTACTTCATATACTCTAATAGTCCAGGCAAAGTAACTCATTTTGAAGCCAAAAATAGAACTAATTGTAAAATAATTTTTTTCAGCATAGATAATTTCTATGAGGTGTCCAGAGCAACATACTAAAAGTCCTAAGAAATCCTAATTGAGGAAATATGTTTAATTCTCATCAATCCAAGATGTGTGCCAGTATAAGGCCAGACAACAATACACCCCTATGGGACTATTTTCTCCCTTTACGTCTATCAAAATAAAACTTTACACAATGAAAGTATCCATGAAAAGTAATTTTTTTTGTATTACAAGTTTCTTTGAAAATGTATTTGAATATGCAAATGAGCAACATACTAATGGCATATGCCCAAAATACACCCTAATGGGCTTATTTTTTCTTTTAACATTTAAATATGCAAATGAGCTCAACACTAGGCGTAATTGACTTATGGCCAAGAAGTCACAAGTAGAAAAAACAGGGACCAAATAACTAACATATCTTGTCCATTCAGTAAGTTAATGTATGCATAAACGTGATAACTTTGAAGTCACTTGTCACAAAAAGACTTTAAGAATTAATTGACCTTAATAATTGATTGCACAATCTTACCAGTTGCTTTCTAAATTCTTTTTTATTATTATTTGCGAACAAGCCTTACCTAATGACATTCCCCCACAGATAACATCAGAAAAAAGTCAGAATAGCCATCTTAGTCATTACAAACTCACAGTTGCCTGATTTATCAGATGAATATGACCCAGAGGGGAAGAACTAAGCAAAGAACAAACCAGGAACTGAGGGGGTGCCAGCACCAAGAGCCACAGAGAAGGGCTCCAGGATCCAGGCTGGATTTTAAAAAGAAATATATTTAAAAAAAAACTTTAAAAAGAAAAACTAAAAAAAAGAAAACTCCCCTGTTGTTGCTACCTTGTCGTGGTGGGGAGGCTTGTGTGTGTGCCTCAGTGACCCTGAAGACTATACTGGCGGGGGATATACCCCTGGCAGGTACTACCAAGCCAGGCAGTTTTCAGGTTAGAGGCCAGTCTAAAAGCAGCATTGCCATCACCCATTGGCAGTAGGATGATTGGATGAAGATTGGGCCTATGTATTTGTCATACATATAGTCTATGGGCTAGGAGGGGTCCACATGTGTTATGCATGGGCAGCATACTAATGAGGAGGATGGGACATGTTTCATGTCATGTTAGATCACATCCTGAGGGTATAAGCTTTCAGAAAATGTATGGTTTATATGGTTGAAACAGTTTTTCCTAAATGGCACAGACCCCAAGGTATGAGCCATATACCCGATTTACTCATACCCTATGTATTATCAATGGGCAGCAAAGTAAAGGGGTGGGTGAGAAAGGTCAAAACCTATGTTAGATCACATCCTTTCAGAAAATATATGGTTTATATAGTGTGGACCCCACCTAGCCCATAGACTAATATGAATGGTGTTTCTGCCTATGCAAATTAGGACATTAGGACACATAATTTTCAAAGAAACTTGTAATACAAAGAAATGTACTTTTCATAGGTACTTTCATTGTGTAAAGTTTAATTTTGATAGGAGTAAAGGGAGAAAATAGCCCCATTGGGGGTGTACTGGCCTTCTTGGCACACATCTTGGATTGATGAGAATTTAACATATTTCCTCAACTAGGATTTCTTAGGACTTTTAGTATGTTGTTCTGGACACCTCATAGAAATGATCTAAGCTGCAAAAATTTCTTTTACAATTAGTCTGTCGTAAAACGGTACTTTGCCTGGACTATTAGGACACATGGGAGATGGGTGAGACACTGATAAAGCACTGCATAGTACTGTTTTCTAACCTTATCTCAAGTCTGTAATGAGCATAAAACTGCCCAAAGACTAGTCGACGTAAGTTACTGAGAGCAGAAATCTTGCCGCGTTTTCTTTACAAATCTCCCATGCTTCCACAACTGGGTTCCCAGGACCCCCTCGATAAGCAGCTTTGGGAAAAAAAAGGGAAAAGGGAAGAAGAAAAAAAAAGATTCCTGCCCGGCACTGTCAACCCAAAACGTTAAAGAAAATTCTTTTCCTGTTTCTCAGCTAGTGATCATTTCAAAGGAATTTTCCAGAGCATAGGGCTAATATTAGCCCCAAAATGAAGTTTCCATTGCGTTCCGGCTGCAGCTCTCACCGAAGTGACAGCGGTGTGACCTGCTGTCCTCTGAGTCTCACTCACTAAGAACCATCCGCAAGGAAACAAACTCATGTTGACAAGCTCAGTAAATCATGGCCAACCTCGCTGCGCAAAAGACTACACACTGTATGTGATCATGTCTCCACTATGAATCCGCTTCATACATTATATACATTAACATTTATACATTTAGCTGATGCTTTCATACAAAGCGATGTGCAGAGGTATTTTTTCACACTATTTGTGCAACCCAAATGTTGGACCTTGGAGTTATTAACCCCTGGTCCTACAATCTGCGTAACAAAAACACTATGCTATGCATTGTATCTAAGAAGCACATCTGTGCGTACAATGAGCATGCTTTCTGTATTTTTGTGAGTGGTAGAACAGGTTCAAAATGGTTCTTTACATCAGGCTCAAACTTTGTCTGCTAAAAACATGGAAACCTTGACAGTTCACTACATACAAAGGCCTTTTTGTTAGATCTACTACACTAGTCCTTTATTTTTGTATTGGTGTTGTAACAGGTCCTTTTCTCCGTTTCCCTGTTGGCCCCAGCCATTCTTCCACTTGTATTCACATCAAAGTTCCCATTGACATGAGGAAAACGCAAGGTGCTGGCCAGAGGCAATGCCCACGTTTACAGAATGTTCGGTAGAAATGGCGCAGGCCAAATGTGGGCAACAGCATGGCACCAAGTTCCAAGTTCCCGGCCCAAGAAGTCGGTCACTGTGTGATCTGGGATCCTGGAGAACGCCCACGCTGTGTCAAAGGTTTTCCATGCCTCAGTATGTTCTTATGAATGACACACACACACTACACACACACACACACACTTTTCCTCTCTCTCTCACACACACACACATTCTTGAATGGTAGAAGACTTATGACTTTGTGACAGCTGTGTAAACACCTTTTTGAACCCTACGTGAAGACAGATGTTTACGTCAACAGCAGTCTGAGGCCCGTGCGTAGTCTCCAGCATGCTCTGGTGGACCCCAACATGACTAAAGAATGACCAATGACTAGGTCAGTCATACTTTCATAGTTTCCCACAAAAGTATCTTTCAAGAAACATAGAAGGAATGCCAACGATTAAGGAAAACATACAATGTCCATTCATACTTCCTTGACCGGCACAGCAAGACGGCCATTTAGTATGTTTGCTTAGACTCTCAATCTGGCACTAAGGCTGTCTGAAATACAACACATATTTTCAAACAAATTCTTCTGGGTTAACTGTAGTGTGTGAGTGAGTTTGTGTGTGTGTGTGTGTGTGGGGGGGGGGGGGGGGGGGATACAACTACACTGCAACTATGAGATGTGAATGTCATGCTCTTAAGGCATTTTCCACCGATAGAGAACCCGTTCTTGAACCAGTTCCATTCAGAATTCGTTGAACTTGGGTGCTATTTAGTGAACCAGCCCGCATTTCCACCAGTTTAGAAAAAAACCCAGGGTACATCATCAACAATGGGTGTTGCATGCAAAACAAAAGTTTAATGAGATGCATGAATGGGAGAATGATATGACAGTTGTCCTGTAAAAATGGCAGAAATGCGCTGTGTAAAATGCTAGTTAACGTCTGCAGTCTAGTGCTAGTTGACTAGTTTTGTTTACTCATGGCAACAGTTGATAAGGAGGGAAAATGCATGGTTTAAGCCTTCTCCCTTCTGAACGGTTCTCCCCTCTGAAGTGACACGCCCACTCCGGTTCACAGGAAAAAACAACTATTTTCTTGTTCAAGCTCTGAAACAAAGTGCCAGGTTCCGAACCGTTTTGTTTGATTGAAATGCCCCGACCGGTTCAAATGTTGATTCACAAACAGGAACAGAGCTGGTTCTGTCGGTGGAAAAAGGCTATTAGTGGTGAGGTTGGGAGGATGTGGGATTGAGTTGAAGAAGATGGATAATCAGACGTACTGTGCACAGAAGACCTGAACAATGACATTTGACTGTGAGCTGGAGACAGAATTTATACCTTATTAGAGAACACTATAGTGTTGATTCCAACACAGCACAGGCTCTTGCTCCAAAAAAAAAAACGTCTAGGTTAGATACTCGGTTGCCGCTCAAACATCCACTGACACACATGCAAACACTCTTCCTCTCCCTCTCTCTCACACACACTCAAACAAACACAATCTGCCTCACAGAACTGCTCTCTCAATTCCCATTTATTTATGGAATGGGGGTTTTTTTTCTAAGATTTTTTCCATAATGGAATTTCTCTAAAAATAGTCCCTGAGACTGTGGGTGGCTACTCAATGATGCTCTCCATGAATATTTTTCAATGCAATGAATATATATGGGAAATGTGTCTGGTCCTTTTCAAACAAGGCATCCCAAGGTCTCTAAAGGGTTGATCTTGATGACATTTGATCCCAAGTTAAGTATGGGATACTTCAAAATGGTCATGTCTGAGTAGTCTGGAAAGATTAAATCTACAGTTGTGCAACAAAGGTTAAATGCACTGAGCATGTTGAATCTGTGTGGTCCAGTCAGCAACCAAGCAATGTATTCCAAAGAAACTAGACAATGGGTTAAACAAACAATTGAAAAGGGCTATAATTTGAATTTGGAGAGATATGAACACTGAGTTCCTTATGCATATTAAGAAAAGCAGCTGCAGAAAACCCTTCCCATGCACAAACATCTCCAAGCAATTCTGTAATTCAGTGTGTGATACACCTGCACCTGATTAAAATATGGTGCTCTGTAAAACTGCATGCTTAAGTGCAGCGATGTGCTTCCATTCATGACAGACAGAACCAAACAACAGGGTCCCATAGCAGCCTATGTGACTACTGATCCAAAAATGTGCTTTACAATGATTCTGTTGATTATTTCATACACTGATCCGGTTACACATGTGCTTTCTGAGAGAGAGAGAGAAAGAGATAGGTGCAACTAAACCTCACCACATTTTCCCTTATGAAGCAAACATCCATCAGACCTCCCTACACTCCCACACATGATTCCCAGGGCACGGCCACCCTCCACAACTCCCAGTGATGCTGGCAAATCAATCCAATCCCACGCTAATAGCCCCACCTTAAAAAGAAAAGAAAAAAACTAGGAATCAGCGTATTTGAGCAACTGAAGTGTGCCAATGGCAATTAGCAGCCTGGAAACATGAACACGTCTGGCCCTGGCTATTGAAAGCTGTGCAAATCCTTATTAATACCTAAATGAAAACAATTAGCTGTGACACAAAGCCTCAAAGGCACAACAAGTTAAGTCCCCACTGAAAGTGGCCAAGCCTGGTGTGACCGCACGCCGTGAGAGTCGCAGGAATCCAAGTCCTACTGCTGTTCCCAGCACATACACAGAGGGTTGTTGACGTGTCTGGGTTTCAATTAAGCCAGAGCAGGAAGTCATAGACAAATGTATATGTGTATATAAATATTATCTGTGATGCATATCTCTAAGCTTAAATACTGATGCACATATCACCATTTGAAGAACATAATACAAAGTGGATTTGCACATGTTGCAGTGTTCCTCAGCCAAATACATCACCTCCTAGCCCATTTACAACATGTAATAATATGTCTAGCGACATGTATGTATATATTATTTTGAGGTGACCAAAAACACAATTACTAATCCCTTTCCCTAAAAGCACAGTGGCTTGACAGGAAAACAGCCTGTAGTTTGTGCAATGACGTGACTCAATGTCAATATGGGCTAATGACCTGGCTCTCGCCACACAAACGCCTATTAACCCTGTGAAGCCCAGGGCTCGCTTAAAGGATTAGGGCATTCCGAGCCCACATGAATACCTCTCATTCCTAGGGGGGAACATCGCTTCATAAACACAAGGGAAAGCCAAAATATGGGGCTGGCTGCCTTAGTGATCACCAGTTTACATAACAAGTGATAACACACCCATCACAAAACATCAGAGGTGATAACAACCCTCCCCTTTCCCCCAAACAAAACATCATCAAACTTGGATGTGTGTGTCCTGTAAACTGTGTGTGGCTGTACTGGATGTGTGTGTTGTGTGTGATGTGCTTGTTAAATTATCTACCGCATTAATAATATTGTTATTATCTCCTGTTCTGGAGTGGTGGTTCACAGCCAATTATGAGAACCCTCTAAAAACTGGAGCTATCCAAGGTAACGGTGCAATGCAATGTTTACTGTTGCCAGGCAAAAGACTGTGCCTCTAATCGTGCAGCGGAAAAGCCAGAGGTAGTCTGTTTTTATGCTTCCTTGTGTCGTTTTTAAATTACTATGAAAAATTACCAATGGAAAGAAACAAGAATTGAATAGGAATCCTTAACTATATGTTATGCATTATTACTGCGGGTGCAAATAGACAACAGAGAACTTTTTTTTTCACTTTGTAGGTTTCATTTAAAAGGTGGTTTGTTTGCAGTAAACACCTCTGACATAACCACACGGTATCAGCGGCCCCTTTCAGAGGTCGATTGGGGGATTCTAAGACAGGCTTTGTTGATGGACTCGAGCCTCGTGCGGTAAAACGGTCGCATATCAATTGTTGTCCAAATCTGTTTTAAGTCCATTTCCTGTTGTGCCACAGCTGGTGGAATGTTGGCCTGTTTAAAAAGCTAAGCGTTTACCGGCAGGGCCTTCATACTGGGCACTCAGTGGACTGGGCCAAACTGGGCATCAACAAACTGTGAGATAACATGATATATACATCAACTGTGAAAACATGATATATACATCAACGATAGAGACTATGAGGTATAAAATGTAGTTGTTTTTATAGAATCCATAGAATCCAAGATTTGAATGGTACTAAATGAGACAATTTTACTTACGTTATCAGACAGCAACTTACTTAACTTGATGATAGTCTGTTTTATCACAAACATGGCATCCCTTCTACATGTTACTCTGAGAAACTAAAGCAGGCTTCACTGCCCTTCCAGTTTGACCGCAACAGTTTTTTTGTTTGTTTTATTGATGTTTATTGTGAGGTGCAGAATTATTTGTATACTAGTACTTGATTATGCCATGACTGTTTTATGATTTTCTTTGAACTTCAATGAATAGATCACTAATCACTACTGATATTCTTAGCATCACACGGTTGCTCTACAGCAATGAGCTACTGATACTACACAGTCCAGGTAACAGTCCAGTGAACACCGGTGATTATGTAACTATGCCAAAGACCCAAGTATTCTCAAAAGGATTTACCTCTCACGGTTAAGGACTCTTACAGACGTACAAACTAATTCTGGGAAGGCCCTCTGCATGCCTTCCAAATATGACTGTGACTACTACAGGATCATGAATAGAGTGGTTTTATGGAGCTATTTAGATGACTCATGCATTACATTAATACAGAATTAATCATAATATGTGGTGTTGGTTCAGGAAAGTCATGCTGGTACATTCATAGGGAACACACACACAGACAGAGACCAGTAGACAGACACCACTGAGGACATTAACTCTGTAAACATTAACAAGAGAGATGACCTGGCCTGGCTATTAGACTGGAGGCAGATGGCAATGCAAGGGAACTGAGACACAGTACACTGCGTAATGGGAAGTGACAACCACTGCTTTATGTATTTGTATTCCAGAGTGCCAACCAGAGTGCCTGTGTGACTGGTCCTGCAGTGTCACTTTATACGTTTAGAATGAGAAGCATAAAATGATGGCTGCGTCAGGACGATATTACTCAGCAGGTATGTGGGCACACACACAAACACACACACACACACAATATAGTGTTTGAGAGAGCGTAGAGAGGCCCTTTATCTACATTAAAGAGATCTGTGGCTGCTGGAGGGCAGATATGGTGGGTGGCAGGTGAGGGAACGGCCAAGCTGTAAACATCTGTGTACCTGTTGTCTCAGATGCACAACGCCTTCAGGTGACATCGCTCTGTCATCCTATCAATCTTGAGCCCCCGAAAAAGCCACTGTTGAGCACACAGTACTTACAGTAGGTGTTTTAATCACAACTTTGCAGTGCAGTTTAAGGCAGAGACCACTCTGTAAGTCTGCTATCACTACTACCATTGTGGTAGGGGCTCAAGTGGATCAGTGCATGCACTGTGTGCTGAAGAATTCCATTACCTCGCCGCTGCTAGATAATTTGGGCCCTATGACAGACAATAATTCTGGGCCCAAGCATTAATAGAAACGTAGATGTCTGTTAATTAAATACGTATGTTCTGATGTATTCAAGCTTACAAGTGGAAATAACTAGGGTCATCTTGGCTGACGGGATCACAAGGGATAACCACCAAGATGTATTGTGATGCGATTACTCAAGTTACTTGCTGAGGTGGTTCGGTATGCATTTGACCACATATCTTTTGTAGTGTAAACACTAATGTGTCCAGATTCACCTCAAACAAGGTGACTTCCAGTGGAGGTGAACAGTGTTCCTAATGAAATAGGAACACAAGTGGTCAACAACATCTCTGGATATACAAGTTGGGCACAGGTGTAAACAGTGATGCGCCTCAGCTGTTCACTTTTGATCTGGTTGCCCTAAGCACATTTGAAAGACCCAAGTGTAAACAGGACCTGGTTAAACCCCCAGGTAAATATTCAGCATCAGCACAAACCTGGACCAAATCCTGCCTGTATCCAACGGATGGGCCGGGACTAGTCCTGTTTCTGCGTGAAGTGGACTGATATTCTAAGGCAGATCCAAGGGAGGGAAAGAGATGAGGTCAAAGCACAAGTATTGGTGTCACCTAAAACTATTATTTAAGCCCTTGATACTACCGTATGCACTCACTGAACTATAGTAATTACAGGATCATAAACTATATGGCTTTATTGAGTACACTGAGTAACATGTCTGACAGCAATCTTTCGGCAATAATCTTTCTATGAATCTCACATAGGGTGACTGAGGGCGTTAAGTTATGAACTTAGAACACTTAAAAGATTAAAAGAAAGATTAGGTGTGCAGTGCCATAGGCTACATAATGCAAAAAAGAATGTCTACTCTTCTAGGTAGGGTACACCACTGGGTGCATGACAGATCAGAAAACGTTCCTAACCTTACCCTTCTTAAATTCCTCAAGCATAGCATCCAACTTTGTGTCATTGAAGACAAAGTGTAGCGGGTGGCTGTAGAACTTGGTGATGGTCTTCAGCGGCGTGCAGTCATCCGGATCCACGAAGGCCAGGTCTTTAACAAACAGCAGGTCTACGATGTTGGACCTCTCCCCTTCAAACACAGGGATGCGGGTATATCCGCTTCCCATAATTTCAGACATGGTGTTAAAATCAAGGATGGCTTCTGAAGTGATCATGAAACAATCCCTCAAGGGGGTCATCACATCCTCCACCGTTTTGGTCCTGAGTTCCAGAGCACCCTGAATGATGTTCAGCTCCTCTTTCACCAAGTCATTGTAGGGATCCGTCACCCTCAGCATCTCTAACAGTTTCTCTCTGTTGTACACAGTGCCAATCTCTTGTCCAAGTACATGGTCCAAAAGTTTACTCACCGGGTATGAAGCAGGGAAGGTGAGGATCATGAAAAATTTCGTCAGAAAAATTGTGTTTGCACCCACCGCCAGTCCGTGCCGTGAGCAGATAGCTTGAGGTACAATCTCGCCAAAAATGACAATGCCAATAGTGGACACTACCACGGCTATCAAACCCGACCCAGCAATGTCGTCCAGCAAAATCGTCAGTGTTGTGTTTACTAGGACGTTTCCTAATAGAAGAGAGCACAATAAATAGTTACCTTGACTTCGCACAGGTTCGATCTTCTTTGCATATTTCCTTTCTTTCTCTGTCCCACAATTTTGAACTATCCTCAGTTCCATGGGGTCAAGGGCCATAAGTCCTAAGTTTAGCCCACTGAACATCCCCGAGAGGCAGAGCAGCATCCCGATGAAGATCACCTGGAGCCAGAACGGTAGGAGGAACTTTTTCTCCTCCACCACAAGCACTTTGGTGTCTAGGCCATCGTGGTAAATCCAGGTGTTCTCAGGCCACCCGTCCGATGTACCTGGTGGGCCGGCAGATGCCGTGGCAATGCAAAGGTAGTAAGCTTTACTCTTCTCTGTTTTCCGTAGAGGTTTCACGTCTATTTCAATCAAGCCCGATGTTTTTCGGTCCACTATCACATGGGGAAGAATAATTATATCAGAGGAGCGGATGCCGCATGTCTCTCCCGAATACGCATCGCCATGGTTCTGCAGGTTCAAGTCTGACGGGCTATCCGCGTCCTTCGGGACACTTGTTTGCCTGTGCTCAGTGAAGGCAATCTTGGACCACGACTCGTTGTTAATGTTTTGCCCATAGACCCTCAACTTGACACGCGAGCGCTCGCTAACGCGCAAAAAGCCTCCATCCATGTAGGATATTTCGTCCGAATTCTCCAGCCTAATACCTATGATGACAGTTTCCTCTGTCCCCTCCTTTCCATTTGTAGAGCTTACCAGATAGCCGCTGACAATTAAGAAAATAACAGTCAATGATCTAGCCGGGCTAAGTGCCGCCATATTAGGAGAGGGCACTGCAGTCGACTGCTCTGCCATGTTGACAGTGGGCATGTTTTACTGAATTAAAAAAGGGTGCATGAAGTCAGAGTGAATCGGAGTCCGCTTTCATCTTCGCAACGGCCTGTCTCACGTCAAACATTAAAACTGCCATAACTCACCCTCTCCCGTGGCCTGCAGGCTACACGGTAGCGCGGACTATGTGAATACTCGTGTTATTCCAGATGTACAGTGATGGACAGTCCTAAAATCCAATGATGTGGTGTATACACAGAAGGGTGGGTCTTATGGTTTCCTTGGACAAATGGCAACTCAAAATAAACATGCAAAGGAACGCCACATCCTCGTGAATGGTGCGGCTGATTTATTGGACGACCAATCCGTGGTTAAGGTGGGAGGTCTTGGGAAGTAGGAGTGGTGTCTGGCATCCAATCTAAACACTCTAATGACCGAACAGCTGTCAGAGGTTAAAGACAGATGTTCCATACAGCGGTGACTGGCATTTTAATTTGCATGGTGAGTAGTTGGTTTCATAGACAATTTCACCAGGCTCACAGGCTGAATTTCTACTTTCCAAGGACAAACGATCTTAATGTATTTCTACTTTCCAAGGACAAACGATCTTAATGTATTTGGTTTCTACGCAATTCGCGTTCACAGTGCCTCTTCGTCTGGCTTGGTGATCTTGATGACTCTTTATAGGCTATGTTATGGCCACATTGGTGCGAACACTGTCGTGTCATTTAAAGGTGGATTTGTGTAGGTTATTCATAATTATTTTTCTCTTCCGAACGTAGCCTACTCCAGACCATTAAAGAAAAACTATTAGCATAAATTAATTTAAATACAAGTGGAAGGTAGTTTAATAAACCAAAACCTTGTCGGAATGAACAATTTGATATATGTTTTGATGAATAAACCACCGGATGGATCCTGTACCCTTATGCTTCTGCAGGGGGAGCCAGACGCCACCTCATGACACACCCAAATGTGCCTGTATTGGACACCTAATCCTTGGAAATGTCTTTTGTTTGATCGCGTGTTTAATCAAGTAGTCATGTAGACCTAGGAGTTACACTTGTCCATTCCGATTGTTTAGGTGCAAATACCGAGTGATGCATTGATTAAAACTGCCTTTAAATAGCCTAATTTAAACCTTGGTGACATGACCCAAATCAGTTGCTTATTTAAATGATGTCTGACCAAAACTGGCCTAGAAACCAAGGCTACATGTCGTTCTACTAGTATATCAGTATCTTTAATATATTTATATCTTAGAGCACCTCAATTGCATTGCGTTTAAGTGTGCTATATAAATAAACATGACTTGACTTTTATATAACAGGGGTTAATGTCAAAATCCCACCAAAAAATCCTTGGATAAATATGGTAGACACTGATAAACACAAAAGATATACACCCAGAACTGCCTGGTGGTAAGTCAAACCCCTATCACGTCCAAACCTAGAGCTAATAAAGGTACAAGTAATTTGAGAATATATCATCAATGCTAAAGCGAAAATTATAATTAAGTAGCAAATTGTGTTTTTATACTACTCATTTGATGTGGTGCCATAAGCCATGAAATTACTTATTGTCATTGTAATTTTTTTGTCATGTCTTCATTATGTTCTTAGGATTTTCTATGGTGCCCACAATTATGATATTATTCATGCAAGAAGTAGCCTGTTGCATGTAGTCTGGACAAAACTTTTATATTCTTTGATATGGATATATTGATGAACTGTTTGGCTCTTCCTTGTACCCAGTTCAGCTGATTTCATTTTAAAAGTTTCTGCCGAGGGGTTAACTATTCTCTTCAGGAGGCCTTGTCGACTGATAAGCTGGAATTTCAAGGTTTTCGAGAGGAACATTTTCTTCACCTCAAGGTTTTGAAACATGCCTTCTTTGCACCATGCAATTGCACGTTTGAAGTTGCATTCCAGAATAATCCAAATGTAATACAAATGTGAGTTAGAGTACAAGTACATCTGTACAAGTACAAGAAACTGACCTACGTCTGCACTGATTCATTTACTTGACCTCTTTGGGTATTTTCTGATACAAATGAAGAAATACGGACCTTAACTGGTTGTTTTGTAGGAATGAGACGTGCCCTAATTAAAGTATCAAGATGCATCAAAAGCAGGAGAACCTAATGCACATTGTGTTTACCTGAAAGTGTCTTATTTAATGGAAAGCACACACAAGATCTTTGGGGACCATTCATTAATAATAATGTATCCAAATCGAATCAGATGTACTTGTGTTGGACAAAGTGTTATGTGATAGAAAACATCATTCAAACACTGGGATATTGTTTCACTCTTTGCTATTGACTCAACCGGAACCAACACGGGCAAGCACTCAATTCTGCATTATTGCATTACTTTCTTGGAGAAGACATGTGAATATATGTGTTAGAGCACTTGATGCAAAACCCTGCCGCGGTAAACTTGCACTCAGGCAATTCAAAGTCGGTGTCTGGCCAAGGCTGCAGCCTAGGACAGACATCTGCTTGGCCTTGCCTAGGATGCATTTTCTTTTTGGTGCAGGTGGCCCCTTAAACACCTCCACACAGAGTGTAGGAGTGAACTGGACACATGTGCCTTAGATATGACACCTTAATATCATCAAAGCAAATATCATGTAAATACAGCAGCAATGTATTTTATTTTATTTTATTTCAATTATAGCTCAGTATTGACATTTGCGGTCAATAACTGGCTGAAATGAAAATGAATACTTTAAAAGGCAAATGCTAAAACTTAGAAATAAATATTGTGGGAAAAGCAAGATATTACTCCTCACATATAATTGGGAAACAATATCATATTTACACCCTGGAAATTCAAGTCATGAATTGTGTAAACATTTGGCGGTAATGATAATGATAAATACAAATCGAATGGCAAGAAAGTACCTGTAATGACTTCCCAGGGAAAGGGCTTATGATCTGACAAGGCAAACTTCATACATCTCAATGTCTCAGGGTAAACAGTATACATACAAAGCCATCATTGTTGTCAAAACACAAGTGTAAGTGTAGGCTGGCCTGCAGTGCAAAAGGTGTATGCAGCAACACATACATAATTCTCATAGCTGAATAGGACATTCCCAACAGTGTAAAAGACATTTTCTTTTAGTTTCCAAGTTCATTTTAATAGGTGTTTGAGTTGGTCCTGGAGATTTCTTGAGTTTTCCACACTGTCAGCAACACAAAAAGAGATTTTTCGTCACAGAATGTTTGGGCTTTGAATCGAAGGTGATGGTACAATACCATAATCATATGATGTAAAAGGGAATTTATTATGACTTACTTTTTCTGAATGGCCTCCTGTCTGAAGGGTAACATAAATAAATTAGACAACTACACAAGGAGGTTAAAATCACTCATCTCCTATCTACAGCATGCTCAAGCTATTTTCAGTTGAGTTAACATAATTCTATGCATTCTTACAAAAAACAAAGGCACTTACTGGTACTGTAGGTGAGTGGTTATGATGGACATCTTTCTAAGACTCTGTACATATCGACATAAAATACATTATGATCAACGAACATGACAGACATGTGCCCTACTTTACTCATTTTAGACAAATAATCCAGTTATATGTCATTCATGTATTTACCCGTTTGCCATTGAAAACTGTACTCAGGTGCGTACAAATAATCCAGTTATATGTCATTCATCTATGATGCCTTAGATTACGAATTATGAAGAATTATGGTAATGCTGAGGTTACTTACATCTTCCGAATGCAGAATTGCATCCTCTTGAATGACCATATTTCTAGCCGCTTGGCTGAGAAGCTGAAATTGATTTTTTACACTGAGATAGGGATATATTTTGGTGACACTTTTATGCTACATTTTATAATGAATAATACTATAAAAACAATGTCAACAAATACAGTAAAATTACGGGTTTATGCAAACTAGATAACGTTAGTTAGAGACATTATTTGCTAACAGAGAAGTAACTTTAACATTACACCTCTCTTTCTGTCCACGAGTTAACATGGTGTAAATATATATCGAACCACTCGTTTTACAACAGTGTGACATTTTGACAGTTTGTAAATATGTTTTCACTGAAAAACACGCCTAGTAATTAAATAGCAAGTAACCCTTTCCCTAGCTAGCTAGCTAGCAAGCCAGCCAGTCAGCTACTAACCAAAACACAGCCTTGACAGCGCCTATTTCCAGAACATATATCAATTTCGTTCCCGTATTTCTAAATCACCTCTTGACTGCGTGATCCCTTCAAAACCTGACGAGTGAGGGCGATAACATCTCCACTGCAAGACCCTACTTTATCCGATAAAAGGCCTTTAACGGATTGACCAAAGCGGGGTTGAGAATCTGAGGACGCCATGACTGATCTACAGCTACGGCGTAGCAAGAAGGACAAACGAACATCATTGACAGGCAAAAGTCACAGTGGAAATAGCACAACCTGTAGAATAAAAACTGTCTAATGAGTAATTGTAGTTCTTTATTTTAACGTCCACTCTATAGCTATTCCTATTATAACCCAACAATAATAAATAACTAGAAATGGAAATAAAAAAATATGTTAAGGACATTGAGGCTTTACACTTATTTAAATGATTTAGCTTCCTGAACCAGCTCAGGCCCATCTACATTTGTTGCAGTTGACTTGCAGTTGTGTCACATGCAGATAGCTAAAATGGTTAAAATATTTGGGGTCAAGGGGATGACATTGAGGAGCATGGATAAAAACCCTTTGCCACCACCTACACTCTCAGTCTGGCGGCGACCATGCAGAGCAGAGCCCCTGGCAGTAGTGGAAGCTGAAGTCAACATTCAACATCTACCATATAAAAACAAACAAACTTACAAACAGCTCCACTGAAAACTGACATGATGGCTTGGCTCATTTGCACTTTTTTGTTTCCGGCATTTGTGGTGATTCTATATTTTCTGAAGAGGAGATTTGGCGCATCCCAAAACCAGAGTCCTCCAGCTCTGCCTTCCCTTCCCATCATTGGGAGCCTCCTCAGCTTGAAGACTGATCGACCACCACACATCTTCTTCCAGGAGCTGCAGAAGAAGTATGGGGATACATACTCTTTCATGATGGGCTCACACAATGTCATCATAGTCAACAACCACCAACATGCAAAAGAGGTCCTCATGAGGAAAGGAAAAACATTTGCTGGAAGACCACGGACTGTGAGTATATGAAGGATTGTGATTGAAAGATAGTGTTATTTGATAGAACTGACAGAACACAAGTGCCTTTTTGTTTATAATAAACAGTTAATGTCTCTTTAAGGTCACTACAGACATCTTAACACGCGATGGCAAAGACATAGCCTTTGCAGACTACAGTCCCACTTGGAAGTTTCATCGCAAGATGGTGCATGGGGCTCTCTGCATGTTTGGAGAGGGGACTGCTTCGATTGAGAAAATCAGTGAGTGATCAGAAATGCACTTAAGATATCGAAAGCATCCATCAAAGCCTACATCTGTACTGATTTCTATCTTTGTACCTCCTTTCCCCCTGCCTTCTTCTGTCTTTCCTCACATGCTTTATCTCTCTACCATTCTGTCTTCAGTCTGCAGGGAGGCCGATTCCATGTGTAAGACTATGGGCGAGATGCAGAGCTTGGCTGTGGACTTGGCTCCGGAGCTGACCCGCGCGGTCACTAACGTGGTCTGTTCCCTGTGCTTCAGCTCCTCTTACAAGCGGGGAGACCAAGAGTTTGAGGCCATGCTTGAGTACAGTCAGGGAATAGTGGACACAGTTGCCAAAGACAGCCTGGTGGATATATTTCCATGGCTACAGGTAAACTTCCACATGTGGTAATTAAGTTACAGGAATGATCACTCCTTTTTTTGTGATCAACTTTTTTATCAGCACCATTTATACCATTCAGACATGTAAAATAAGAGTCTGCAACATACATCAGACAGATATTATCAAATGGCGAAGAATGATCATTTCTTGAATTCGAAATGTCACTATACATCAACAATGTTTTTCTTTTTGAAAGATTTTCCCAAACAAAGACCTGAAAATCCTCAGGGACTGTGTGTCTATCAGAGACAAGCTGCTTCAGAAGAAATATGAGGAACATAAGGTACACAAGACAGTATCTTGAGGGCAAGACTGTTTGGATAGCCTTGTCTGTTTAGTTATGGAGGCTGATGTAATTTTGGTGCAATCACATTATTCTTTGTGTGGCCTTTCAGAGCCAAGTGCAATGACGGCATCTTTGACTAACTGGTTAAAACCATCTTTGTCGCCCCCTGCAGACCAACTACAGTGATAACATCCAGGGGGATTTGCTAGATGCCTTGCTGCGGGCCAAGCGCAGCGCGGAGAACAACAACACAAGCACCCAGGATGTGGGCCTGACCGATGACCACGTCCTCATGACCGTTGGCGATATTTTTGGGGCAGGGGTGGAGACAACCACGACTGTTCTGAAATGGACAATCGCATATCTAATACATCATCCACAGGTAGGGAGGAACTGGTATTCAAGTCTGACAGGTCAACAGAAATGGTTCTGACTGTGTATTAAATTAATTTAGATAAAGATAATAATAACAATAATAATAATAATAATAATGAAACTCCATTAATATACCATAACCACTATTGGACTTAACTATTTAATTGAACCTTTGACCTTAAATCCATTATTATTATGTCCAGTGTTGAACTGGAAACAAGAACTTACGAGTGAAATGACCAGTTTTTTGATGCTACTGCTTGTGTTCAGGTGCAGACCAAGATTCAGGCCGAACTGGACAGAAAGATTGGAAGGGACCGGCACCCTCAGCTCAGTGACCGGGGCAACCTCCCCTACCTGGAGGCCACCATCAGAGAGGTGCTCCGCATCCGGCCCGTCTCCCCCCTACTCATTCCCCACGTAGCCACAACTGATGCCAGGTACACGCACCCTCTCCACCTCCCTTTAATGACAAAGGAAGTCTGACCAACATCCTTTTTGCAGTTACGACTAAATTAAATGAGGTAACTGGGACAGCACTGAATGTGTGTGATTTCTTGCCATCTCAGTTTTACTATTCTGTAAGCACCACATAGACATTTATATTCCTACATGGAGGTGACTGGTTTTTGTAAAATGTAGGTGATTAACACAGTATGATAGTGTATAATTTAGCAAATATCAGTTACACATGGCCATTTATGAGGAAGAGAGAATGTTTTCTTGGCCTGAGGTGATTCCTAATGTGTGATTTCCTGTCCTTTCCAGTATTGGGGATTACAATGTTAAAAGAGGAACTCGAGTCATTGTCAACCTCTGGTCTCTGCACCACGACCAAAAAGAATGGAAAAACCCAGACCTCTTTGACCCTGGTGAGAACAGACACAGTAAAAACAAACACAAATGCGCTCCTACAAAACAACAAAATCCATAAAAGGGTATCATGCTTCAAATATTGAGATAGGCTAAACAAAGTGCCATCTTGTGACCTCTCTCTCACTCACCCCACCCCACCCCACCCCCTGTGCTTCGCCTCAGGCCGGTTCCTGGACAAGGAGGGCGGCGGTCTGTGCTGTCCGTCAGCCAGCTACCTGCCGTTTGGCGCCGGGGTGCGGGTGTGCCTGGGGGAGGCCCTGGCCAAGATGGAGCTCTTCCTCTTCCTGTCGTGGATCCTGCAGCGCTTCAGCCTGGAGGTGCCTGCCGGACACCCGCTGCCTTCGCTAGAGGGCAAATTCGGCGTGGTCCTGCAGCCACAGAAATACAACGTCCTCGCACGCCTCAGGGAGGGCTGGGAGAAAGGCCAAGCCCTCTCCACGGAGTAGAGCTGCCGGCCAGATTAAGATGGCCAAGTCAAAAAAGAGGGGGGAAAAAGAAAAAAAAAAATCCTTCACATTATTGCGTTCCCATAGAGCTGATTTTTAAAATACTGTAGTCTCATTCTGTGCTGAACATGTTTTGTCATGCTTTGTCTTGATCTGTGCATGTTGCTGATACTAGTGTCTTGTTTTATAAGTAATATAATAAATGACATTAAAAGCAAAGACCTTGGTATAACCTGCCGTTTTCTTCAGGGAAACATGCTAGTAAGAATGTGTTTCATTGCTGACTGTCAAGAGTCTCACCTGCATGTAAGGAGGAGAAAGTGTGACTTCATACAGGTCCAACCAGTCATTCAGGCACATATACAATCATTTCTGCAATGTCAATAAAACAAGATACAGGTGGGTTTTTTTTACTTTACAAATGTTCTTTATTTACACGTAATAGTCTTTAGTATTCACTCATTTGGCTGACTTAAACCAAGACAGAAAAGGCTATGGTTTCTAAAACAGATATAGTACCTGGACTCATATGGAAAGCTATGGCTCCCGCTGCCTTTATGTCATATCAGACATCGCAAACAAACCCACTATGTTGCTTAAGAAGTTGCAGTTAAAACAGTGCAATGACACCTTATTCAGGCAAAAGAAACAATAGAAAACAAACAAAACATTTTTATAAGAGTCCATTTGACTTCTTTCCAAAACATTCTTATTTGGTCGCAAGACATGAAAGCTGATGAGGATATCTAGTAACAACTGGGAAGAGCACCGTGGATTGGACAGCTGGCTTGTTTATTCATTCATTCACTCACCATAACTGTATGACAGAAAATTCCATTAGGGTTAAAACCCGAAAGCAAAGATGGAAAAAAAGCTGTTAGTCAAACCCCCCCCCCCCCCCCCCCCCCCCTGAGGTGGCTAGCCAACATGTGTTTATAAATCTTATGCAGGGTAGATTGTTTGTAGAACCAGTGTGTCAGCCCCAAGAACCTGAGGAACTACACTGTCTGAGGGCTATTATTTTCCTTAGAGGGTTGGCCTCTGTTTGCATGCAGGCACCCCAGCTAGCACTATCTTCAGGGCTGATGGCCAATCAGTGGCCTCTGAACTGTGGCGGATCTAAATGTCCTCTGTAACGGCCTGCCACTCAGGTACTCCACATGACTGCTCAGATACACAATCCCCACAGAGAAGTAGAGTCCATTTGGACAGGGGAGACAGTCTATAGCCAACAAGCCAATGTATTGAAACTCACACACACACACATCCAAAGATTTCCTTGTTCGACCGACCACACACACATTTCTTCGTCCACCGGCAGACACAACACACACACGCACAAATACAAACACAAATATATATTCTTCCCACAGTGATTTTACTGTGGTATCTTAGTCTAGTCTACCAATAATACCAAAATCAGCCAACTACAGGAGCTCCATGCTGTAAACTGTAGACACAGTTTTCAATGCCCAACATACCACAATATGTCTGCATGCTCTAGATCTGATAGGAGATTAAGAAAGAAATCTACTGATAAGACTACCCAGAGAACTACACAATCTACCGCTTGTGACTGCTAGTGGTATTAACATTCCCTTATAGTGCTATCACATTAAATCCTTCCACTCTAAGACCAAATAGTACACCATCAGCTGGACAAGCCACATTTTAAGGACACAAATAGCTGTTCCAAACTTTTTTGAAGGGCTTGTCTATCAAAAACTACTACAACCCGTCAGACCAGACACCCTAGAACAGGACAAAACCGAGACGGTTAAAAAATGCATTTAATCTCTTTCATACTGGCCTTGGCTTTGACTCGCTGTCTTGAGGCTCCCACACATTTGATAAGGCAACTGATGGGAACGATACAATGACGGCGACAACCAAAACCAAAATAAAAAGGCACCATATTAGTTAAGTGTGCTTTCTGAAGTCATAACATGCTAATGCAAGGTTCTACGACTTTCGCAGCACAGAAAGACTTAACAAGACTGCGAATAGGGGAAAGATCCTATTCGTTTTCTTTAACAGCTAAACAAGATGTGATGTGTGATTACAGTAGGCGACATGGGTAGGCACTGCTTATGAGAGGGGCACAACTCCAGTCAGCCACCTTTGGGTTAAACTGTCCATCAAACGGACGCTGAGCGAAAAGTCTGACTGAAGACCATACACACGCACACAGACAGACACACACACACAGGAAACATGTGCTTGAATGTTAGTCCGACTCAATCAATCATGACATTCACTTATGTTCCACAAAGTTCAGTGGCTTTCATTTTCAATCTTGAATTTTGAGGCCTTAAATGCTTCTGTAGAAAGGCATGACAACAAACTTGTCATGTCAGGAGAGACAAACCAGGTCTTCACGCGTTTCAGGTTTTTGACCTTTTCCTGTTGTGATTTGACTTAAAGGAGTTTCCCTTTTTTACAGTTCTTCCGTATTCATTTGCCAGGTTTGTGCTCATTTTTGCCCCTTTCTCAGATTGACATAACCTGCGATAAGGGTTGGGCTCTGCAAAACAAAACATACTGCTGTGCACATATGCTTGAGAGCATTTGAGAGCTGTTCATGGAAATTCTAAATTCATGAGACTACACAAAACAATTAAGGGCTCTTGTACCTCTGAATTAGACACAAATACATCTATGAGCTTCTTACAGTGTGACATAGGCTATACAAACACCGCTAAATGTACCAATACAATATGATTCCCCTAAGCACTATATACCTCTTACTGAGGAGGTAGGGATGTCTGTTAGGATACAGGCTACTATTGAATGTGGCTACACAGGGTACTGTAAGTCTTAACTAATAAAGTTTGCCCTAAAGTCCCACTGGACAGCACATACAGGACTGGGCAGAGAGGCTGAGGCAATGCAGCCCTCTTTTGATATTTGCTTGCATTGCGTAATCCTGTCCCACACATGGGGACGAGGTGTTCTAATGACCAGCTACTAAAGCTGACGAACCATGCTGCTGACCGGGAGCCCAGTTCTCTCCAGGGTTCTTCTCTGGACACACACAGACAGACAGACAGACACAGGCGGAACATGGTCCCCTCCACTATCCCACAAGGCACAGGTCTAGTCTTTCACTGACTATGGTACATACACGCACACTCACATCAGCACTGGTGGGTAGGGGGGGGGGGGGGGATGCCAATCAGTTCAGCAGAGGCAATTATTCGCCGGTTTCTCCCGCAACTCCATGACTTCACAAAACAGAAATTCACTAACATACCACTCACTCACACATACACACTCACAGACACATACTATGAAAGTACAGTGGGGGAGTAAAGGGATGTCGCCCAGACGGAGAGAGAGACTCCGGGTCTCGGCTAGCGCCGCTAACGGTAAGTGCTCAGCTCTGGCTCTCCGTGCTGCCCTGGCCGTGGGAGCCGTCCTGTTCGTTGATGGTGTGCAAGAGCAGACAGACGGGGGATCGTGGCAGCGACGCCTGGCTGACCCCCTGCTCCGGCTGCTGCTGATGAGGATGACGATGGTGTTGGTGAGGAGGAGGAGGATGATGATGATGATGATGATTATGATTATGATGATGGACCTGTTCCAGGCCGTCGGAGTGTCCAAGCTCCTCGTCCGCTGGCCCCATGGGGTCCTGGCGCTGCCCGTGGTGGACCACGCCACCAGGAGGGTGGCAACTGTCGCAGAAATCGCGTGGGTGTAGAGCTTCCTCTTCCTCCTCTGCGTCTATCAGTCTCTCTAGCTCCTTCATGTGCTCTTCATCATCATTGTCATCGTCCTCCTCCTCGTCCTCCTCCACGCCTCGGCTGCACACGCACACCTCGATGCCCGAATCGCCCGTGAAGCGCCGGTGGCGCCCAGGTGTGCGGTCCTTGTCGTCGAGGGGCGAGGGGCAGCCCAAGGGCTCGCCGCCCGGCTCCTTGCAACAGTCTCTGGCCTTGCTGCCCCGCGCCGGAGGGGCCTCCCCAGCCAGTAGCGACACCTGCGGCGAAGGATGCTGCTGCCGGCCCTCGGACAAGGGGGCCCCCGGGAGCGCCTTGCCGTCGTCCACCACCCCGCGGGGGCCAGAGAGGCTGGACACGGGCAGGTGGAGCTGTTGCTGCTGCTCGGGGCTGGGTGTGGAGGTGGCCGATGGAGCCCCAGGCCCCGAGAGGCTGACTGGGCCCTGAGGACAGTGGGATTCAGGTTGGTCAGTTTGTGTGGGGCTGCCGCCCACCTCCGTCACCACCGTTTGGGCCGGACTGTAGGGGGGTGGGGGTGTCGGTGGCCTGTTGACCACCTCTTCATATGCAGGCAGCAGGTAACTGGGTAGGAACCCTGGAAAAACACAGAGGAGAAATATGAGAGGGATATAAGAAGGTGATGAAACAAAGGGGACACGTTTTGAGCCATGCTGCCACTCCAGGCAATGTTTCTGGCACATGTTGTGTTTCGTTCATGTACTTTCATGCAACCATTGACACTAGCCAATAACTTTTTTATCTGGTGACCTTTAATCGTGAGTGGGGACATTTTCACAAGCATGCATATCAGAGTATTACAAACTGGTCATGTGTTTGCCTGGCAAAGCACAATAAGTTGCCCCTAGAAAGAAAGAAAGAAAGAAAGAAAGAAAGAAAGGGTGTGTGGAGCCTTACTGAGGTAAAAGGGCAGTGATGTGTAGTTGTGGGCCTCGCGGTAGGCGATGAGGTTGATTTCGTGCTGCCGCTGCTGCTGCTGGAGCCGGTGTTTGGTGCGGCGGTGGTGACACACACAGCAGCAGATGAGGATGATGATGATGGTCCACACCAACCAGAACCCTGAGGAGGAGCGCAAAATGTCACGGCAACCAGTCACAACAACAAAACTCTCCATCAATCAACCTCCCCATGTTGGCAGAAATGGAAATGGGGGGGGGGGGGGGGCTATGTGCCCCTGGGCATTTGTACCCTTTCCCCTCCATCCAGGCTTTTTTGGGCAGTGTATCATTTTTGTAGAACAAAGACATACTAATAAAAGTAAAAGAGTGCCTGCTAAATGTTGTGGTGACACTGTTTGAGGACCACTGTGTGAGGGGATGAAAATACAATGCTGTCTTCAGTGAGTAGCTTCCACTGATCAAATCTAGGCTACATCAGAGGTTGACAATCTAATCTGCAGTGAGACTCCGTGTCAGTGAGAAAAGGTTAATTCAGTTAATCAGTCATCTGAGGCCAGAGAAAAGTTAGAGATGACGGAACACAATTAAGTGTTCAGGGTTGGAATGCACACCTGCTGCCAACACAATGGCCCTTCGTGGATAATTCACCCACCAGTGCCAAAATCTCTTCATCAACAAGACCCTGAAATCTCAACCTGAGCGTTGGGACTAGTACACGCGACAGGCACGGCTGCAAAACACTACACATAAACTCAGACTGAAAAAGAGTCATTCATCTCCAGCAAGCAGAATTACTGGGCATGTCCTACTGCTCACCTTAATGCTTGAGCATTTGGCGCATGTTTGAATGAGACGTTGATGCATTATTTTTCCGCACTTAGCAGTGGCACTGGGGAGGTGTGCTTGAGAGTGTGCAGGGAGCCCACAAGGTCACAAGGTCACCTCTATACGAGTACCCAAATGAGCTTACCTTGGACAGACACTTAACCTTTTCTGACTATCTACAAATATGCTCACGATTAAACGCCCATCAAAAGTTACATCAGTCATGCAACTGCTTTTTTTATGCACTATCCTAATTACCGGTATACAGTTTTGTGAAAAGAAAATTGTGTTACACAACTTGACGCTTTACAAGCTGGTTACCCTTTACAGGCAGGCAGCACATGTCCAGGCAGTAGAATACGGACTCCATCTGGGGGGATGGGCTGGGGTGGGGGTGAGAGGCTGGGGGCCTTTTATTGGCCTTTGGGCTGCATGGAACCCTCAGGACGCCTGTGAGGGTCTGCATGCTAAATATACCTAATTACTTTTGATTAATTGATGTGGAATAAGTCTAAATCGGTCTGGAATGCCCTCTCTAGGCAGCTGCATGAGGCTACATGGGCCTGGCTGGCGCTTATCAGGGTCCTCAATTAGCCCTGTGTGGACAGTCCTGCACCAAGGACACATTCCACTGGCAAAGTGGTTGGCATTTTTGCACTGGGAGGGGTTGTTGGAAAGCGCAGCTGACTGGGCCTAAGCCAAACAGCGGGTTCAGCGTGGCGTGGAAAGGCTTCTGCTCCACCCAAACAGACCCATCTAGCTGCTTGGAGGAGGGGGGGGGGCAACGAGTGGCAATTTCCTCGTCTGTTTCAATTCCAGACGCTCAGGCACGCTCGGACAAACAGCAGCACGCACGGGGGGGACCGAGCGCCCAGCGGGTCATGGAAAACAGCTGTGGAGAGGTCGGACCATCAAGTGAGAACGAAGCGGGATGGCGAAACTTCATCCTTAGATAATGCCGTAGCGTAGCCAACCTTGGAGGGAAGAAGAAAGCAACACACCAGTGAAACGAGATGCAGAAATAAAGAAAAGAAGCCAAACAGGAAGTGAGAGAGAGGGGGAGAGAGAGAGAGAGAGAGAGAGAGAGAGAGAGAGAGAGAGAGAGAGAGGAGGGAAAGGTTTGCCTTCCCAAATGAAGAAACCCAAGACAGCTGTTTACAGGAGCGGAGGTGATCGGGTTACGCTGGCAGCGGTGTCTGTCTGTGGGGTGTTATGCGCTGGCCCGATGTGAAAAGGGGCCGCGAGAGCAGAGGCCTTGACTCAGCAGCTAACGTGCCACAGCGCAGGCCAGCCGCCCTGAGAGCTGGGCTCGCCCTGGGCCCGGGCCCACGTTATTAAAATAGACAGAGCGCCCGGAGAGAGCGGATGTAACCCGAGCACAACGTCTCCGTCAGGAGGGAGCACCAGCACAACTTTCCCAACAAGACGCTTGTTTTGTCCAGGGCATGTTTCCCACCCTGGGGTGACCGGTCGCTGACCATCTTCAGGACAGCAAATGGAAAATGTCAGCAGAATCCAAACGTCTAGTGAAATATCAGAACTTAGCCTGCTTAGTTTGCTCTTTGGTCTAAACCTGATATGGAATAGAAGTGCTAGGCAGATAATATAAAAATGATGACATTTAAGACATAATTACTGTGACCTCATCCACCATTGTGTAATAATATTTTCATGATTCACAACAATAACATTGATAATATATTGCTAAATGTGATAATAATTATATAAACAGATGTCTTACATTTAAGTAGGACGACTATCGTGGCTGGCCAAGATCTGACGTGTTACCTAACTCCCCTTCAGTGGGACCCAGAAAAAGCAGCAGAGCCTGCTTTATGTAAGCGCTCAGGTTCTCATGGTGTTAAACCAGAGGGGAAGAAAACAAAGCAGAACACGGAGGTGTTTTCATCTCCCACTACAGGGGTGTGGAGGCACTCAAAGGCAGGAGACAGAGAGAGAGAGAGAGAGAGAACCAGAAAAACACTTTTCATCCCACCCTAGAACCATCCAATGAGAAGGCAGGGCTTTGGGGATGTATGCAATGTCGGTCCAATGGGAGAGCAAGGTCTTCCCTCCTGTTAAGAGGTGTTCTAAGCAAACCAGATGTGTTTTTCACTTGTCAGAGCATCCAGTATGAAATACAGCTACACTGTTATCTTCTCATGTGCACCTGACCTGACCATGGATTTGATGAGATGCAACACAGACTAAACACACCAAGACAGTGTTGGCGTCAACTGCCTTGTTTAAATATAGAGTTGTCACTGCTCACTATGGTGTGACTGAACTGACATCACAGCATGACATCAGCAAAAACGTGCGCAAATTTGTTGATAACCAGTTAATAGCTTTAACCTTTATGCAACATAATCATCGTGGGTGGGAGGGTTAGAATGGAGGTTCTAGAATGGTTCTTAAAGGATGAGAGCCAGTGATGTCACTAGACAGCTTTACAGCAGACAAACTTGTTTAGTAGATTAAATCAAATATAAACACAACTGCACGGATTCCACAAACAATCAAAAACAACATGCTTTATACAACCACTTAGTAAGAGTGTACTGTAGAAAAGGACATTTTCACATTGGCTTGCCACTTTTAATGTGTGGAAATGCACTGTCGCTGAGATTTTGGTTGAGAAAAGGTGACAACTAAACCAGAAAGAAAGGAATGCAGCCAACAATTATGTGGGGGGTGGCATCCACGCAATCTCTCTACCCGTCTCTGTCTTTCTGACATCTCTCCTGGTGGTGATATTTTTAACGTGCGTTACATAACAGCATATGCATGTAGCCTAGATGATACTATGTCAACCCATAAGGTCCAACGCGATCAGCTGGGCATTTAGTCAAGCTCCTTTTCTGTGCTGCAGTGGAGTTGTGGGATAGGGGTGGTTAAAAAGAGCCTCATCCCAAACATGCTCTCTGTGTTTTCACTACAAGCTGGCCTGGCGCACAGAGACTGGAGACTGGACGTGAGGGTGGAGAGGGCAGGTGGAGGGAAGGCTGTACTACTTACACCACAGCTCGTAGTAATGGCTGCAACACTGGGACTCGCAGCAGTAGCCCGATTCACAGACGTAGCTCTGGTTCTTTGGCCCGTGGCATAACAGCTTGCTCTGTAACACACAAACACACAACATTGGTGTATTGCTTTCAGTAATGATGAACCACAGCTGTATTTGTGCACTACACACAACACTTGCCACCGGCAGAAACATAAAGATGACAGTTTGAAGATGAAGAGAAACACCAAAAAAAACAAAACTATGAAACCCCAGGATTTCAAAGAGGTCCACTTATTAATAAGTATCTGACAGGAAAACCAAAACAATATAACATGTCCACCCAAAAGATACCCTATTACCTGTCTAATCCAGATTAAAAAAGCCATGATGGTCAACCAATCCAAATGAACGAGCACAAATGTTGTCGCTCTCGGTCTTTCTCTCTTTCAGGTGCGAGGGGGGGGGGGATCTCAAGCAGACACCGCAAAAAGCATCACGGCTAGCAGGAGAGAGACACAGTGTCCAGAGCTGTGCTGTGGAATCCCCCAGTGATAGCCATGAGTGGCATGGCACAGTCAGTGATCAGGAGTGTTTGTGTCTGTGAAATGGTCCAACGGGTGGCTGGGGGTCTGGATTTAAACACAGCTCAGCCCCCCCCCCCCCCCCCCCCCCACCCCCACTTCTCTCTCACACACACACACACACACACACACACACAGTTTTAAGAGCCGCATGGTGCAGTGCCAGGGAATGCGGTTAAACAGCCCAACGTTCCATAGGCAAGAGCTGGACCCAGCCTACCTCTCTCTATTACACACATACCCAGGCCCTCGACTGGTATGCATGCACTGGACACAACTTGACCGACAATTGGTAGGGTAAATGTTTACAGCATGAAGTACTCACAGCGGACTGTTCTGAGGGGGCCAGGACACCGCATGATTGTTCTGTCTAGTGCCCACTCGAGATGAAACTGCAATAGCGTTGCCTTGAGGTGTAGCCATTACAAACGACACAGGGAGTAGCCCACTGAAATCATGAAATATTGATTTTGTGGAAAGAATTTGATGTCTCCGTTATGTTTTAATATAGTTATTTTCATTAGGCTATTGATTGAATTGACATTGTCGTTTATTATTGCTTTTCTCATTAATGTAGTACTACCAACTTTTAAATTGTTTACTTTTAAATGTAACTATTGTATTGTTGTTATTTGTATGCCGCTTTGGACAAAAGCGTGTGCTAAATACCAATACCATAGCCATTCAGGTCAAATAACAAGTTCCTAATGAAAAGATGGGTTGGTCTCTCAAAAAGAGCTCCATGAACAAAACTAGGTGCAGCTAGGGGTGTAAAAGTACAGGTATTCGTACCGAACCGTTTAGGTACAGGTTTAGGTCTAAGTCTAGGCAGTCTTTAACAGTAATCAGCAGTAGGCATCTTTGCTGGTGGACCATGTTTTAAATTTAGGTTCCGACACAAACATATTAAGTAGTGCACCATATGTCAGTTTAATCAATAAAACGTCAAAAAAACATGACACCTTGTCAAATTGCTATTCCTGTTGCACATCAGCAATATTGTCAGTGAATATTGGGTTAGCGTACAGGCTTACTGTACCGAAAATGAACCGAACAGTGTCTTCAAAACAGAGGTACACACCGTTACACCCCTAAGTGCAGCCTAATGTGGAAATCCTTAACAAATTAGCTTAATTATTATTACTCTTATTGTATTACTAGTATTGTTACTGATCACAAATAATTGGGCATGCAACCACTCAAGTACAAATCATCTGTTCATTGTGACTAATCCTCTGGGACCATGCACTAAACTTCTCCTAAGTGACTTGCAATATCTCTTGGAGTATTTCTCCAGGACACATATTACCAACAAAACAAACACTTCATGTGGCTTTGTAAGCACAACCCACTCATTTAAACTACAAGCACAGAGCTCCGACCTACTTCCTCCTAGGCTCAAAATAAGAAAGAGGAGAATGGAAATTCTCGTCCTATGGAAACGAGTTTGGCCAGCCATCAGCCACTTACAGCACAGAGCCTGTGTTTATGTAAGAGCGCACCAATGAATAAACGCCTTTTTCTCCTTCTTTTTTTTTAAAGAACAGCCTACACGAAAGAAGAATAGGGCCACACAACAACCAAATCAGCGTGTGATTTGAATTCGTTTTCCATGGTGCAAGAATCAGTAACAGTAACCTACTTTGGAAAAACTATTCAAATGCAGTGGCCTAGATACACAGAGGCAAAGGAAAATACACACTTTCAAAACAGATCCACTGCAGTGCTGGCTAAATTCTAGACACCTAAAGCGCTTCATTCTTTTCATCTAGGCTATTTAACTGTGAATCACAAAATAACCTACATTCCAGCCTAGGGCTACACAATTAAAAGATTTTTAATCGAGACGAATTCCAACTAATGCAATTAATCGTGCCACTCACAACTCTGTGCCAATGGTTAATCTTGTAATTTTATCTATGATTTTTATATTCATGACATCCTCCTTGTGTGACAGAAAGTGAAGCTCACAGAAGTGCTGTGCTTTGCATGCACTAGGTATGCTCACCAATCAGAAGTGGCCCAACCTAAAGCAAAATTTGGAATACTAAACTGGAGCTTTTCTTAAAAAAAAAATATATAAATAAATAAATAAATAAAAATCAGACTATATTGCAAATCACAAAATCTGTCAAAAGTAGGTATTTTCTCCAAATCGTGCATCCCTAGCCTTAAATCTAATCCCATCGGCTATCCATGTAGGCCAATGCCAAGTGATGTTCACTTAACAAATACATACGATCTGACGGTTACAAATTACAGCTGATGTACAGACACACTGGACAAACTGATTTAAGTGAGAAATGCATTCATTCATTTCATTTAAACACAAACACACAGTACAGCTGTTACTCATTACAACAGTAATGGGCAGTGGCACGGATGTTAGACCCTTCACTTTAATTGGGCCAACTCTTTGTTATGTTATACAGATGCCTTTATCAAAAGCACCTTGATGTGCTGGGAAAGTAAGTGTACATTGTATCACTGAACCCTCCGACCTTGACGATGGCAGTGGCAGTGTGGTGCCAGGAAAAGGGAACCGTCTACTGGATAGATAGATAGATACTTTATTGAAATTCAAGATTCAAGGATAGGGAGAAGCAATGTAAACCTAATTTCTTACAGGAACCGTCTACATGAGCCTCCATCACACACTGAGTGGCAGGGTTTCTGCTGGTTTCAACTAGTCAAATTTAAGACTTAGCCTAAATGAAGTACGAAAAAGAAAGTCCTAGAATTACTTTCAAAGTAGAATCCTAGTAGAATCCTAGTCAGATTCAGCGTACTAATACCTGGATTCTTAAGAAAGAACAACACACAGAACCAACTACGGAAGAAGCGGTAAATGAACGCTCATTTAGGCCTAAGAATAACCTAGTATGCAATACTAGTATGGACATATTTAAGACTTTTGAAGACCCTGTGGAAACCAAACTGGTGACAAATTGTCTATCATGTTATACATGAGATTCAGAATGTATCTGTTTTCAATCTTTAATCTCCAACTTTTCCCCAGTACACATTGACAGACCAAACTGGTCCTATAGTTTCTAGCCAGAGAGAAAGGAATCAGCAACACGGATGTGATAGGCTCCTTTCTGTGGGGATCGTGATAGACAATATGAAGTGGGCTATAGACCAACGTTCCCGAAACAATGAAAATACACTGTTGATGAGAGTTCCCGATACACTCCATGAAAATACAAAACATAGACCCTTTCAACAATAAAAACAAAAACAATGCTTGAACGTTCTATCTGGTTCCCAATCTACTTCCTCTGCTTTAAGATAACATATGGAATGTTAAAACGGAAGCCTATGATGCTATGATGCTGATAATGGAACTCTCTTGAAAGGGTCTATAGTATGTTAAACATACAGTACATTATGGCAGAGAGCAAAACTAATAAACAAAGTTATTGCCTCAAGCCTTGACTTATTAACAATATAAAAGAGCACATTTAACTTAAAGCAACACCAAAGAACTTTTCCTCTGTCGCATGCACTATTTCTTCATCCAGAACCAGCTTTGCAAATAACAATGTCCACAGACAAGGTAGAATATGTTGCATGAATTTATGAAAGTACGATGTATTGCGACATCAGATGCAAGTCAAATTTGAAGTTTCTCATGTCTCATTCCATCGAACTACAGAACCGCTACCCGATCCGGCAAACTTACATAGTGCGGTTATAGCCGATACAGGGCTGCGAAGCGAATGCAGAAAGTGCCGTTCACCCTGTTACGAGTTGATGAACCACTGAAACGATTTTGGAAACATTATTTTAAGGTACAAAAAACTCTTTGGTGTTGCTTTAATCTACTAACAGGATAATATAACCATAATGTATACGCCATGTCTCCCAACTCCTGAGGAAAAGAAAATACTGTACAACAACTACATACAGTCACTGAGACTGTAAGCCCCAGCTGAGTCCTTGAGTGGTGACTAATCAGGTGTGCAGATGTGGTGGTATCAGTACTGATAACCCCAGCACTGTTTCTGGTTACAGCCGTTTATGATTACTATAAACAGTCAAACAGGCAGTCCTAAAGGCTGGCTATGTTGTTTTTTGGTCTGTCAGTGTTGGAACACCTATTCAAAAATAAGTGAGACATATGTGTCTTTGCATTTTAATCCTCAAGACCACTCAAGCAGACGACTTTGGCCCTTGAGGCTATATCTGAAACAGTGTAAAACCCAGTAAGCCATCATAAACACTCATAACACCAAATGAGATTATTTCTAGCAATAAACTCTAGCCTGTTTCACAACAGTCTAATATGACTGTGAGGTAAGCTTACTGTTGGTCTACTCTGATGTGTGGTCAATGTACCAAGGGGTAGCCTAATGTGTGATGATGAGGAAACAGTTTATTTTATAGCAAACAAACATGAGACAATCTACACCCAACAAGTATCCTTTCTCTTCTCAACGCTAACTGAGCCTGTTGACAAGAGCTGTAGGATAATTAAACATAACTGGGGATCCAGGTGCATCACTTTATCTGTCAAGTTCACATTCCTGTCTAGCTTATGTAAGAAAAGTCAACAATTTAACAACCATTCTCTTTCTTTAACGATTCTGCACTGTGTATACGTGATATAATGGTGACCTTATAACTAGCCTTCAGTCCATAATAAACGTTTCGACGTTTTTCATTCAGACTTGACTTTCTGTAGCATGATTTAGTCAATGAGATCAAGTTGGGCCTATTGTCGTACAGTGCGTACGGTGAAGGACAATTCAATGAAGGAGAATCATGTAACCAAACTCTAGAATCTCACAGAGGGGGCTTTTATCAAGCTAACGTTACACTGACGTTAACGATACCTAACGTTAACTATGTTAGCGATATAACGTTAACCGGTATGGCTTGCAGGACTAAGGGCCTTTAAGCTCTTTTAGCTGAAGTTGCCAACACGTTGTTTGGAGAGGTCGGCAATAAAGAGAACAGTTTGCAGCGCATATCCTTAAAATAGTATGAACGCTAAGTTAATGCTTTTCATTATCACACAGCTAGTAGCTAATACACAAATAGCTAATGTGAGCCATTTCTTGTGCGTTAATGTTAGCAAGTGCCCCTTCGTATCCAGCAAACAGTAGTGAAGTTTAGCTAAGCTAGCTAGCCAGCTAAGTTATCTTTAGTTCCACTTTACAGCAGTTTGTCAGGATAATACATTTCAGACAACGTTAACACAAAATGTAAACAACTAGCTTCACTGTGCCTTGCCTGTCCTTAGACCGATGAGTAGTTGTAGCCGGAGAAAATAAGAGAAGCGACTTTGTCTTCATTAGTAAACAACAACAAAGTAGGCAGGCTATCATCATCATTAGCTATCACAACTTAGGTTACCTCTGTGATTGTTCCTTGTGTTGTCGCCGAGTGGACTGGTCCAGCGAAGTTCAAAAGAAACAATCCCATTTTGAGCAAAGTCTAATTGGCTTTCCAAATGCCAAACTTTGTTTTCACTATCGGCACATGAACATGTACCTCACTACATAGTAATGCTCATAAATCCTTCGTTCTTTCTTCAACTCTAGCTACAACTCCGAAAGTTAGCATAGATCCCGCCTCCTACCACTGTAATTGGATAGTTCAAGGGGATACTTCCTGGTGTCGGCATTAATCTGCGCGCCTATTGGATATTTTGCCTATCAATTAAAAAACGACCCAGCTGTCATTGTTTAAAGGTGTGACTTCAAGAAATAGATTTGGGTGCTGTGAAGTCAGGTGACGCTATTGAAATAGCAATTTTTGTTATCACAAAATGAACAGCAGATTAACAGGCCAGCCATTGCCACTAATGGTTTTGGGAAACACACACCAGGTTTGTCACTGAACCACTAGGCTACTTGGAAAACCCCACTGGTCTCTCGCCAATACAAACCAACACGTATGGCCTTATTTTATTACCTGTGTGGGCTTAACTTCAAAGTGAGGTATAGGCCTACATATGTTAATGCACAACATATTACAGGCTATGCCCTCAAGAATGTAGACCTACTGTAGGCTACATTGACTGGTCAAAAAAGTTGCACACTGATTTTTTTATCGAACCACCTTTAGCTTTGATTACAGCTCCCAACCTATGCAACATCACATTTGTTTTTACCCAGAGTTCCCATTAATTGAGATCTTATATGGATGGCAGGACTTCCAATGGGTTTGGGTCTAATACGTTTAATGGCAGGACTCTTTGAAGTTCTTTTAAAGTTGATTGTATGCCCATCCCACCTCACTGAGGCCAGGTGCACGACAAAAAAGTCTTATCAAGGAAAGAAGAGTAGTTGTCCTCACACTGCAATCTCCCAGAATAACTAAATTTATTGAGTTAAAAACATGCACCAGGGGCCGTTATACCTGGTGTGTTATGCTTTTAACTCAATAAATTTAGTTCTTCTGGGAGATTGCAGTGTGCGGACAAGGACTCTTTGAAGGTGGAACTCTTTGTGTGGAAAATGATTAATCCTGAACCCTGAACCACTTTTCCGTCACTTTTACCAGTTCAATTCTATCAGATGGGTTTACATCAGGGGTCTCCAACAAGTAGCAGTAGCTCCCCACCTGTTACTAAATTTCTCTCCAAAAGGTTTGAGGAAGATGTTCATAAATCTGATAACCCAGTCACTTGGGAAACATGTTAAAAATTCTATGAAATCAAATTCAGTCTACAAAGAGAGAAGGTAAATGAGTTCTCGGCCAGGTCCATTTTGTCAAAGAAGCTCTAGAGGAAAAAAGGTGGGAGACCCCTTGGTTTACATGGACACTTTTTGTCTGATTAGAATTGGAATGATGGCTCAGTCGGATAAACACCTTGATTGGAATAAAACTGCCAATCCGAAAATAATAATCAGATTGAAAGGGGTGGTGTGTTCCGTTCTTACTCAAATTAAAGCCATACGGTCAATCGGGTTGCCTGTAGCTCCTCAAGGAAAAGCGAAGCAGATCCGATCAAAGATTCTCCAAGTACACATCTGCACAGTCTCCAAGTACACACAATGTACGCATCTGATCGGAATAACGTGCCCCATGTAGGCTAGCCTAAACATATGACATGAAATGTTAATCTGGAATAGTTAGATCGGAATGACAACAAAAATTGTCCATGTAAACCCATCTATTGTCATCCTAAAATATGTTTGTGCCATCAGGGAAGAAACATGCATTGATGGGATCACAGGATTATTCACTCAGGTAGGTCATATCTGATTTCATAGCCACATCAAGCTGCTGAACAAAGACCTGACCAACGGAGGTAACCCCAGAGCATAAAACTGCCTCCAGAGGCTTGTGCAATGAGCACTATGCATGATGGGTGCACATGAGCTTCATGTGCTTCCTTTCAAATCCTGGCATGCCCCTGTCTCTGAAATAGGGTAAATCTGGAGTTACCAGACTTGTACAACCCATTTACTTTGCTTAAGTCCAATCTTTATGCTCCCTAGCAAATTAAAGCCTTCTTTCCAGTTAGCCTCACCAACAGCTTTCCTAGGGTCATGCAGCTGTGAAGTCCCTGTATACTGCATTGCATTGTGTGATGAAACATCTAGCATGCACCTGCTCCTTTTGAGGCAGTCTAAATAAGATCTGGAGTTCCTTATATTTTCCTCCCTTATGGACCAATTTCAGGATGACAATGGCAGGATTAGTCTGTGTCAGGAGAAGGAATCATTTTCATAGATTGGATACCACAGAGTCCTGTCTTAAACCCCACTGAAAGTGTGTGGGATATACTGAAGAGGAATTTATGCATAGGGTCAAATCTTGTCATTAATACTGCAACTCTTGGGGTAAGGTTGTCGAGACAATGCCACGGTGAACCCATGAATGTGCGCCTTTTTATTGGTTTGACAGTGTAATGTTCCAGGCTTGTATCAAAGGTTGTTGAAATATGAATGAACATTTTGCAAATGGATAATTAATTCAAAGTTTGAATATCATCTTAAAATCGTAAATAAGTTAGGCTATGGCCAAAAATGATACACAAAAGAGAATTCATTCTTTCTTTGTTGATCAGTTTTCTTTTTAACCTAGTCATTTTAGATTATTTTCCTTCCTACCTACCTGATTATATGCCTCCCTTTTCAATCTTCATATTATTTACAGGACAGTTGTGTAATCCCATGGTCTTGTTAAGGAAAGTAGTATTATTTTACTTTATAATCAACCTCTATAATCAACCTATTTTATTGACAACCTCAGACAATGGAGACTGAAGGTCTTATTTCCTTTGATAACCCTTATTGAGTCTAATGCCGCATTCCATTGAATGTTAATAGTCGATAAATCTGAGTCCGTTCTTCCAACATCTGTTGCCTTCATTTTCTATAATTTCTTCAGCACACAACAATTGAAGTCAAGTCAAAGTGTTTATTGTTATATGCACAATTAAAAAACAGTTTCCTTGTATAACAAAATACTTCCTTGTCATCTGTGCTGAATGGCATAGATGTAAATCAAATAAATATAATAAGAAAATATACAAATATATGCCATGCACAATATACAATGTGCCATATGTAATGTTCACATTCAGACAGTGGTGAGTGACAAAGCAAAAGGATAAGAATTAAGAATAAGCATCGAGTGAACAGTCTCTTGATTGAGTAGAGACGTGATCTTTTGTCAGCAGTGGTTGGACTACGGATCTAAGGAATAAAAAAAAATCTACACATGAAGGCATCAACATGATCGTTGTGGAAGATAAAGGGAATGTGAAAATGGGAATGGGAATAATAGGAATGTAGGGTGGAGTATCTTTCATTGTACGTTCTAAACCAACACTGCATCCAGATGAATGAGGCCAGTGTGTGACATGTTGGGAAATTGGCACTGAATTGTGGGACATGGAAACTTGACCTATAATCTTCTCAGAGCTTTCAAAATTGCAATGGAAGGGGACACAGGGGGATTTAAGGGCAGGCAGGTCATTTCTGCCCCCACCCTCTGTCCCCAGAAGCCAATTGGGCCCCACCCCCAAGCAGGCAGACACCCCATAAATGTGTTTTTAAAGAGTTCACCTGTGCCGGGTTGAAACAATTTTGGAGTGCATAAGAAGTCTACACATTCCAAATGTTTTAGTCAGTACATAGAAAATAAAATAAAAGGCTACTTATTTTCATGATACATTTAATAAAGGACTTTGGCACTCTCCTCACTTCCTAACCGTACCCTCTTGATAAGTGACATCCTAGGGATTGCTGAAGGTCGAATGTCAGATTATATGATTGTAAGATTGCTTTACAGTCGAATGTCAGTGCTCCGGAAAATATTGTTTAGACAGTTATTCAAAATTAAATCTCTCTCTCTCTCTCTACTCTCTCTGCGACATGGGTTGTCTGCTCCTGAGGTGAGGGCCCTTTGAACCTTTCAGCCAAGTTAAAAGGAACAAAAGCAAACAAATCACATTGTTCTTTCAGGAATTTTTCTTGTTCACTGCCTTTCATTTCTCCCTTTTTTAGGCACTTCTCTCATTCAGAACAGAGAAGTCAATGGTTCCTTACATCCCGGCTTGACAAGTTAGGAGGATACAGGCTAATCCCCTTAATCTGTCCTTTCTCCCGTGCTGAGCCAAAGGGGGAGAGGGACCCAGAGCAAGTAATCCTATAGAAAAAACAATAGGATTAGACCCAAACTCTTGGAGTGACAATCAGGTATCTACTGACTGATTTGCAAAGTAGGGTCGAGTTTCTTCAAATATGCTTTTTTGCCCCCTCCCCTCTTCTCTCTCTCTCTCTCTCTCTCTCTCTCTCTCTCTCTCTCTCTCTCTCTCTCTCTCTCTCTTTCTCTCTCTCTCTTTCTCTCTCACTCCCTCTTTCTCTTTCTCCCCCCCCCCCCTCTCTCTCTCCCACTCTCTACTTCTCCTTTGGGAAGGAGGGGCCTTTTATTAACTGCTGGTGGGGTTCTCTGAAGAGAGATGCTGGAGGTCTGCATGAAAGGCCCGTATTCTTCGGCTCCTGGGCCCTCGGATGACTGACAGCGCCTGGGTTTCTCCCAGGGTCCGAGCTGGGAGGTGGGGCTGCTTGGGGAGTTCTGGGCAGACCCCCTCTGCTCCCCCTCTTTTTGTGGGGCCCTTTCTGATTCAAACCGCGCCGCCGCGGAAGGGAGTCGGACGGACAGCGCACAGCGCCATGCCGCCAAGCGCTCCCCATTGTACCCCAAGCGTCGGGCCATAATAAAGGGAAAAGCCCTTCTGTCCTCTGGGAACTACACATAGGCTGGCGTCTATCACTCATGCATGGATTTAAAGCTATTAAGCTTCCAGAGCGGGAGAGGGGGGTGGGGGAGTCGACAGCTCATCAAGTGCAGCATCATTGAAAGCCAAAGTATTTGTGGTAGATTTGTCTGTGGTAGTTTGATTAAAATGGATAAGTGCAAATATTGTGTATGCCTGATTATTCCACTCATGCAAGCCATTAAGTTGCTAATGACAGAACACTTCTTTAAAACAAAACATATACTTTTTTTTTTTTTTACAAACGTTTGGTTGGTGACAAAAATACCATGGTCAAAGGTCACAAGGTAGAATGTATTTAATTTGCTTTCAAGCCAATTTGCATTTTACCTGCCTTCCTGTAGATGGCAGTATTGGTGTAATCTTAAATTGACCTCACAACGCGATGCGAAGTGAAGCCTAGTCCTGGTTCTGTGATCAGCGTGGCTGTGGTGACACTCGATCCTTAACCACAGCTTAATGCAGCTCGGGAAAGGCCATGCTCGGTCGGAAACAAGGGTCACCTGCGCTGAGAAGGAAGTCCTTGATTCTATTCAAGTCCAGTGAACTTGGCCAAATAAAACACTGTCTGACTCTTAACTTAATCTCAGGTTACTTCACCCCCCTCTCTGCAGATGCTGGCAGATGCAGCCCGTTACTAACAAACGAAGCAAATTCGCGCTAATTGATCTGCGAAGTTAGGTGATGTCAGTGATACAATAATTAATTCTTCTTACAGAAACAAATGATCTTATTGAGGGTAATGGATTATTGGATTGAAACCTAATATTGTTTTTTTTATTTCAAGTCCCATATATCCACCTCCTCCCATCTCTAACTTACGGTAATATGTGTTCCAGTCATAGAACGCATAGCCTACAGGTGGGCGGCTGAGAAATTAGATTCCACCTCCCACCTGCTCTCTCATATGACATGGAGGATAGCCTACGGTTTTACCTGAGCGCAAGGCCTACTCAACTGTTGTTCTTCCCGCCTTTTAACCAACATTGCTATTTTATCTTGAGAATGGCAAATGACAGGCCATTCCAGCCCATCATCAACCGCCAATCTATTTTCCCCCAATCAATTCATTATCCTGATGACGCAAGGACCGTTACTGATGTTAACAGATGCTGGAATATACTTTTGCTGGGACAAGGCTGACAGGCTAAAATTGAACTGACCTGACCTGACTTATTTATTACACAATTTCCTTTTCTGAATTTTCTGAATCTACTGTAATACAGTATGGAGAGGATGTATTGGCTGGCCCCGAACCCAAAGGCATCACACACGTCCAATCATGCAGAATTACATGGGAAGACACAAAGGACGGAAGGAGCCTTACAGCTGCAGGGTGGCTGGGGAGGGGGTGGACGACGACTTTCTAGCACTAGGTTGGTCCAAGTTGATACAGAATGAATAGGCCTAAGACGGGAAAATCAGGTCGACAGTTTTGGACAAACCTAGCCAACATCTGTTCACCGTTCCATTTACAGAGAAAATGCATTATTCCAAATATAGTATTTGGAATAATTTGGAAAAATGCATTATTCCAAATATAGCATTTGGAATAATTCTCTTTCATCAATCCAAGAAGCACACACCCTCACACTTTAGTCTTTCTTTTCTCTTTGTAATACGTGTAGGCCTACTTGCCTAGAAAAGGCTACCTCTGCTGCCTCTACCTGACTGTCCTTCCAGTCATGGTTGGTGCCAGATCATCCTGGACCAGCCTGCACCATTCATTTATTATGCCCTGGGCTGCTATGGACATGTTGTATGTCATGCTGTATAACCTATCCTGTTTCCTTTCTATCTCTGATGTCTGGCAACTGAAACATGTCGTTTTCATTTGTATCTCCCTGTCCTATAGGTGGGTCCAGGGGCACTCCTGGGTGGTGGGGTGGTGGGGAGGGGAGTTAGGACGATTCTAAGGGCCCAACACTGACAGGGGTCCCCCAGAGAGAGCCCCCCCCCCAATAATACTATATATTATCAGGGGGCCCAGAATTATTGCCTGTCATAGGGCCCAGATGATCTAGCAGCACCCCTGTGTGGGTCACTACCTCCAATGTCAGTGGCAGTGGTAATTCTCCACCATTATAATAATGTTTATATGTATAAGACAATATGAGAAAGGGCTACTTAATATTGACATAGATGTAAAGCAGCTGGAAAACATAATCCCATTGCCTTATTTTGTCGCTTTCCCTCTTTCTTTAGACTACTGTGAGATGGTGCTGTCCACTGCTTCCTTTTAGTATAAGTATAAGTATATATACTCTTTTGATCCCGTGAGGGAAATTTGGTCTCTGCATTTATCCCAATCCATGAATTAGTGAAACTAACTCAGCACACACTAATCCCGGCGCAGTGAGCTGCCTGCAACAACAGCGGCGCTCGGGGAGCAGTGAGGGGTTAGGTGCCTTGCTCAAGGGCACTTCATCCGTGCCTACTGGTCCGGGTTCGAACCGGCAACCCTCCGGTTACAAGTCCGAAGCGTTAACCACTAGGCCACGGCTGCCCTTTTTGCCATTTCCGTCAAACAATTGCATCCAAAGTCCAATTACACACTGTCTGCTACAATGCATCACACATGCATTTGGATTGCCATCCTGACTACCCATTTCTCTGCTAGGGCGTTGTATGATCATTATGTGATGTGTTATTAATGTGTTGTATGACCATTACATTTCCACACTGGCATTATGCAAACATACTACACTCTCATTATCCATCCACCTCAATTTCTATCTGTCTATCTGTGTGGCTGCACGCAGACAGGTCTCTGGGCTACGTTCTTCCAGTTAAAAGGGAAGTTTCCTTTGCCACCATCACTTTATTGCTTTCTTTAGGTGGTTTAGTCTCTGGGCTAGTCAATGATGAAATATTAAGTATATAACATAAACATCTGTTACTGATTTATTTGTTTTGGTTAAATCACAAACATTTTGCAACCCCCCAATCGCCCCACTGCAGCACCAGCCCTGCAAACTCATTTGTGCCCTTTCTCTGACATCCGTGTAGACACACACAAACACACACACATACACACACACACACACACACACACACTTACACCTGAGTTTACAGACATGAGAATTACAACCATTGCACTGTAGGACCCCCCCCCCCCCCACTTCTCCCCTTCTCTCTCTCTCTCCCTCTCCCTTTCTTTAGTCCTCTGTGTTTTTCTTTTGTGTGCTGTAGGTTCCTCAGGTGCACCATGTAATCCTGCAAATCCTCTCCCTAAGACTCTCCACCCCATCCCACCCTGCCACTAGCCAGATCCCCTGTTCAACCTTGCTGCTGTCCCACCACTCCCTTCCCCCACCCCCGTCCCACCATGGAGCCCTATACTGTGGATGACCAGTCTTCATTTCACCTGCTTCCTCTAGCTGGGGACACTGGTTTGCTCGAGTTTCCCATCGCCGTGTTCCTTAGTGACCTTACCGTAGGTTGTTAAGGGCTGACATTGCTATTTAATGCACTTTCCTTCTGCATAATGTAAACATCAGACATGTGATTTCTGAGTTATTATTTTGTCTTTTTTTCTACAGTTGTAAGGTGCTTGCACCAACCGCATAAATCACGTCAAATGACCACTTGAAGCAAATGGTTAAAAAGCTTTTACTCGTATGTTTAGTGTTTTAACCCTCTGGTCAAGCACAAAAGGTGTCAATTTGCCTCTCTGAAGGTGTTGTGATCTTCTCTGTGAAGTTTCCGTCAGCCTACAGGCTTGTGTGGCCTCACCTTGGTGGAGGTGTTCACCGCAAAGGTCAGAAGGAGAGAGAGAGAGACTGGGGTGGTGTTGGTGGTGGGGTGGGGTTGGGGGATTAGAGGCGACCGCAGCCCCGAGTGGAAATGGACACCCCCGACAGGAGCAACCATTCAAGCGCGGTGAGAAACCCTGTCCCACTCTCCAGAACCTTCCCAGGTCCCCGTCCCCATCCTTGTGCACAATGCACTTTCATCCACGGAGTCACGGCCTCCTGCCAAACACAGGGATGCCTTTTGTTCTCTGTCTTGCTCTGTAGCTCGCAGTCCCTTATTTGTCCTTCACCTGAACTTTGAGGGGTGGAGGTGGCGTCTGGGGGGTGGGGGTGGTGTGTGTGAGTGTGTGTGTGTGTGTGTGTGTGTGTGTGGGGGGGGGGGGGGGGGGGGGTGGTGTGTGTGAGTGTGTGTGTGTGTGTGTGTGTGTGTGTGGGGGGGGGGGGGTGGTGGTAGGAGTCTGTGTGATGGAGATAGATGGAGTTGAAATGTGTTTAAGGGTCAAGCGCAGCCTCTTGTTTCAAAACAAATGCTAGCGCAATTATTTACGTATGTCGAGAGGGGAGAGAACATACACCCGTGTATTGTCCACAGGAAACGTGATCACAATCACAAAGGAGCTGTCGCGGGAAGATTCAGTGACCATCAACAGTCCTCTGTTGTTTTGTGTGTTTAGCCTGCAACACTGCAAATGAAAACGGCATTCTTTGTAATTAAAACTATTGACCATTCCAAATACCACAAAAAAAAAAAAACATAAACTCTTGGGATGAATAGATGAATAGAATAGAAACAAACAATCAAACAAATTAAGTAGCAATATCAAAACAACACACACAATATCTACAAATATATGCCCTTTCTTAAAGCAGTGTCCATTTGGCCCACACACCAGTTAATGATTTATTTAACCGAATACTGTTTAAAGTCCCCTGGGGCCACATTTTCTGCATGATTGTACAATGTCTGCACGGCGGTATAGGCATTTCTTTTATCTTTGGTGACAAAAGTACCTAATGGATTAGGCCACCCTGCATATGATCTAATATATTCCATTATGGTCGACAGTATAGTTATCATCACTGATATGCCGTGTGTTTGTGTGTATGACATGTGCGTTCATGTGTGCGTGTGTGGTGCTGAATACATCATTTAATGGATTTTCTTATTTTTATGGTTTGAAACATTCGGCATGACACATTGGCCACTACATGTGATGAAGCTCATTGCCAGGAAATATGTCCCCTTGCAGAAATTGGTGTCCTTTGCAGAAATATCCCCCTGAACGGGTTCCCTACAAAGAACATCCACAGGAACACTTAAAGGACGGACATTAAATATACATACATTTTTTTATATCAATAACACACCACATCTATAAACACAGCAATGGCCTCAGGTGTTCTAGAATAATAACAGTCCCATGTAAGCATTGGATCAGGGCCTTGTAGGTAAAACACCTACAGCTTTGAAACCTCTAAATAAGATCAATCTCAAATGAGACCACTTAAAGCCCGCTGCTTCCTTCTGGAAGATCCTGGTGTTGTTTTAGATAGGGTACACCTTTATCTCGGTGACACATCTCCGAGATCCACTCCCTTTTCGGGGTGAGAAGAAAAGAAAGGCTCCTGCCTGAAACGCAGCACCTGTCTCTTGTGTGATCTTCTGTCGCAGGAGAAATCCCGGCAGGGCTTTGGGATCACAGCGACGGCTCGGAGTTTGTTTAGCGAGGGGTCGCTGGATTAGCCATGTCAGTGCAGGCCTCTGCACGCTAGACCTGTGCGGTCACTTACTTACTTACTCACGCACTAGGATACCTGCACTTAAATGGTGTGTACACACACACACACACACACACACACAGAAGAATCAATCACACACAAACAGATGATGTATTCTCTGTTTGATGTGCACAAATAAAAGCGTGCATGGTCATTCCTCCAGCTCTTCCTCACTCTTTCACACAAGACTGCTCCTCCTCTCTCCCTCTCTCTCACACACACACAAGTGCAACACACTGAGATGGAGTGCAGGGCATGTCTCCTCTCTCCCTCTCTCTCACACACACACAAGTACAACACACTGAGATGGAGTGCAGGGCATGTCTCCTCTCTCCCTCTCTCTCTCACACACACAAGTACAACACACTGAGATGGAGTGCAGGGCATGTCTCCTCTCTCCCTCTCTCTCTCACACACACAAGTACAACACACTGAGATGGAGTGCAGGGCATGTCTTCTACCTTTTTTCACTCTCCTTTTTCTTCCATGCATGCTCACACGGCAGCACCCCACACAGAGGGAAAAGACATTCCACTTGCTCTCCTCTCTCTCTCCCTCCCTCCTTGGCGTTCCTCTCGGCAGATGTCTGTTGTCCTCGGCGGGCTCTCCTGGCCACCCAGACTTTTAAAGCGCCGTGAGTGACCCCCCCACACACACTCCCCTGAGGCAGGCGCTTTATTGTGCCCAGCATTGGGCCTGGGACTTAAGAGGTCACGTAAATGTGTTTTTTTTTTTCTTGGCTTTTAAGGAATACCATAAAGGGATATCTCTCTCACACACACACACACACACACACACACACAGACACACACACAGTCTGTCTTTGTCAGATGCAAAAAACATACCGGTACCTACATACCAACTTGTTATTTCTGTCTGACCAGAAAAAGACAATCAAACTGACAATTCAATGACCCAGTAAACAGAGAAAGAACACTTGTGAAAATATCATAGCCTTTTAATAGACCTCTTTTCTGGGGGGAAAAAAACTGAGATTTTAATTACAGGACAGAAATTGTGTGTAATTGTATCTCATTTGTCGAGAGACGCCCGGCGAGGTGACCGCCTTGCGGTGTGTGTGGTGGCAGGGGCGTGATTTGGAGGAATCCCACTGCTGGCTGCATCCAGTTCCGGGCCACCAAAGGTCAAGCGGTGACTCCTCCAGCTTCCAGTGGGGTGTGGACAAGATGGCTGCCATTAACTGCAACCAGAAAGCTGTCCCTGAGAACGTGGGAGGTGGGGTAGGTACGGTGTGTGTGTGTGTGTGTGCGTGCGTGTGTGTGTTGTGGGGGTCTACTGTGTTGTCTACTATGCGCCAAATGGGAGTGAAACTTGCAAGCCTCTAATATTGCAATGGGAATGTAATGTAAAATGAATCTCAAATACCAAGCAACCAGCATGAATGTCGAAATGTCTCCTTTTTCTTGAAAAAATAAATCTCTCGTAGCATTGCCAGTGAAGACTGAGTGTGGTGTGTTTCTTTCAGCATTTGTGTACATGTGTGTATGTACATGTGTGTGTGCAGTGCAGGTGAAGATGTGTCTAAGAGGCCTGCAGATCTGTGGACTACAAAAGAACAAGGCCAAAAAACTGATATACAAAATAAAACAAATTTGGATTATGCCATGATATATGCTTATCTTCTAATCCAAATAAAGAATTTAAATGTGCGTGTGTGTGTGTGTGTGTAGCATTGCCGTGTGTGTGTGTGTGTGTGTGTGGTGTGGATGAAATCTGGGTTATCTCCTGGTTCTGGGCGCGGGTGCGGTGAAGTCGAGGGAGTAAAGTGCCGAAGCCAGAGCGGCGTATAGGTGGGAGGCGTTCAGACGCAGACAGTACACAGGGCTGCTGGTGGACGACGTCAGCTGGAACATCTGCACACACATACACAAGTATGCATAAAAACCTCATGTACACACACTTGTACATTTACATATACACACACATACACACACACACACACACACACGCGGCCAAACAACGTACACACATCAATGCACATTACACACACACACACACACACACTTGTACATTTACACACACACACACACACACGCACGCACATGCGCGCGCATACGCTTAGCAGTGCAGACACCCACAGACAGAAAATCCGCACTACCACCAAGAACACAGCCCAATGCTTCAACACATTCATCTCAGTAAACCACTCAGTGCGGAGGCCTATGACATGTTTAAGTATTGTGAGTACAACATGACTCAGCCGCACAGACCTACCGTGACACACACACACACACACACACACACACACACACACACACACACGTTCATTTAAGAGAAAACACTACACACAAAAAGACCACCGCTGGAACAACTGGCAAGTGGGTTGTGCACACAGACACAGAGAGACAGACAGACAGACACACACACAAACCACAAACACACACACACACACCTGCAAGCAGCGAGTGTGCCTCTTGTCCCAGAGACGCACCACACCATAATAGGAAGAACCGCTGACGATGAGGTGATTCCCATCTGTCTGCATGCAGTAAAGGGCACTGTCATGAGGCTCCTCCCATTCCATGACACACTTCCTGTTCAAAAAGGAAGTTCACCGAGTCGATTAATGGATCCCATGATAAGAAAAGAGGTTAGAAATTTCTCTAACATTCATTGGAGTAGAACATTTTTTTTGACAAAAGTACTTCTAATATCATTGGTAAAGAAACTACAGTGAGCCTGAATCATACAGAAGTTCTCTAAGTTGTGGTCCGCCACTCCAGTTGAACACAGACAACTGAAGTGCAGGTTGGGCTTACAGCCAGAGGATCTCCCTAAACCTCAATGTCATAGTGAGTCAGAGGGAGAGAGGGACAAAGAGGAAAAAAGAAAAGAGAAAGAGAGACATTAGAGTTGACGATGTAGAGAGTGAGAGAGACACATATAAATAGATAGATAGATAGGTAGATAGATAGATACACATTTATACATAGATGGAAGGATAGATTGATAGGGAGAGAGAGAGAGAGAGAGAGAGAGAGAGAGAGAGAGAGAGAGAGAGAGAGAGAGAGAGAGAGAGAGAGAGAGAGAGAGAGAGAGAGAGAGAAATAGATATAGAGAGGGAGAGGGCCACAGTGTCTCCCCACAGCTCGGGGAAGCTGCTGCTGCAAGCATCTTATTTAGGGCTGGGCCGGTGCGGCGGTAACCTCATCCCTTGTTTACGGAAAGGGGCTCTCTGGCTGGAGTGCAGCCTGGGGAGGGTGGGCGGCGGAGGGGAGGGAAGGGGAAGGGGAGGGGAAGGGGAAGGCCCGGGGCAGGAGCAGGAGCAGGAGCCGAGGGTGCCGGGCCCCGGCCCCGATCAATGCTCCATGAAAGGCCTGATGAATAAGTCATGGGCAGGGGGAGCTGGCTGGCCACCCGGCAGACACGCGGGCTGCTGGGGCGCAGGGGGCATGTCTGGACGACCCCTCTCCTGGGACGCAAGGGGCCAGGCTGGAGGGAGAGAGGGAGAGGTGCGCAGGCGGAGGTGGAGGGAGGAAGGGAACTCACTCTTCCTCTCTCTCTCTCTCTCTCTCTCACTCTTCCTCTCTCTCTCGCTCACACACACACACGCACACAAAATCAAGAGTCACATACAAACAGAAACAGGAACACGCACACACAAACATTTGTGGGGTCTCAACTCAAGTGCACCAAGGCACATAATCACCTTTCACAGAACTACACACAGGAACACACACACACACAAATAGGAATAGTGTCAGACAGAAAAATATCTTTCACACACACAAACACACACACACACAGACAGAAAACAAATGGCATAAGCTATTCTGTACGGTCATTGCAGAGCTTATAATAACAGACATGCACAACACAATGGGTTCCTCTGCCGTGGCTGCAGCAGGTGCAGAGCACACGAGAGCAGGAGGACAGCGGTCTCTCCACCCCTCGCCGGAAGACACTCTTATTTATGTCCGTTTTTTGGGGGCGGCCAGATTGAGTGGAAAACCTGTTTTTTCGGTCACTTTGAGTGGTGCCACAGGATGTGTAAAGATCACTCAAGTTTGCACACTTGCAATGAGTGTGGGAGAGAGAAATTAGAGCTTTGGGAATCTTCCACTCACTGCTCTGTCCTTCACTTCTTGATTCCACCTCTCTATCTCTCTGTTGTCATTCACTCTCTCTTTTCTCTCTCTCTCTCTCTCTCCCACCTCAGGCCCGGATCACGAGCAGGGCTGCCAGACCTGCGGCCGCAGGGAGGTGAGGAAAATGACAGGGCCCCCGCGGTAGCAGCAAACAGCCTTACTGACAAATGCAATACACACACAAACACACACACACACCAGACACACACACACACACCACACACACACACCAAACACACACAAACACACCAGACACACACAAACACACCAGACACACACACACACACACACACAAACACACAAACACACCAGACACACACACACACAGCTGACACATGACATTACTAAACAAGGAGACCCAGAGGGGAGAAGGTGTTCTCAACATACACACAAACACATGCTGGGAGCATGCATCTGGCACATACACACAGTGTATATGTGTTTATGTATTTAGAATGACATATCATGGATAGGCAACATAGTAATTAAAATAAATTCACTGAAAACAAACACACACACCACACACATACACACACAGAAGTTAAAGTCTGAGAGAATGAGCTGGACACACCCACACTCAACACAGACCTGAAGAGCACATACACACGCCTCATATATAAACACACGTTATCTCTGTCTACCACAAACACATGCGATACGTGTTGCGCACAAACACACACACACATACATACTCATGTACGTACACACACACACACACACACACACATGCACACTGACACAAACGCACGCACGAACACACACACACACACGCACGCACGCACGAACACACTCTACAAACACTAATGACAACAGTGCGGCTCTAGGAGAAGGGAAAAAAGGCAGCAGACAGAGACCACAATTAATATAATAATGGTGACGGGGAGACATGTTGTCACAATACATTTCACATTGGCACCTGTCAATTGCCCTGGAAGCATTCATGTCACTTCCAAACAGGGCCCTTTCTCGCTGATTAGGGCGCAGCGTTTTGCGGGGGACAAAACAGCCCGTGTGTGGACGGTCCATGCATTGTCCTTGGGCCCAGGCTTGCCGTGAATTATTGATATCTTAAGAGGGAACATTTACCCCTCCCGAACCTCCCCCCGGGCCTCTTTCAATCACCTCGGATTTGTGTTACTTGACTGACCTTATGCAATTGTGGGGGACACCGCCCGGCACCCCACAGAACCGTATGTCATTCTCCCTCCTGCTCACTCTCTCTCACACACACACAGTCAGTTTCTCTCTCTCTGTCTCACACACACAAACTCTGTCACACACACACACACACACACACACACACACACACACACACACACACACACACACACACACACACACACACACACACACACACACACACACAATACTCTAAGAAGCCCCCATTCCAAAAGAAGTCCTATACAGGGGGCCCCATCACAACAAGCTCACTGATCCCTAGCACCCGTCCTGTTGCCCGGGAAACGGAGCATACCACATCAATATGGCCACCGTGTGCTGCTTGGTGGCCTTGGGGTAGGTGAGGGTCTCCCTCAGGCGAGATCTCCCTCAAAGAAAGTAAGAGAGGGATAGAAAGAGAAAGAGAGATAGAGAAAGAGGGAGAGAGAGAGAGAGAGAAAGAGGGAGAGAGGGAGGGAGAGAGACCGAGGGGAGACTTTTTATTTGCCAGGGGCCAAGTCTTTGTGTCCCCAGAGCTTAAAGGGGGTCTTGAGCCTGGCCCCCATCTCTCTTTTTTTGTCTAAATGGTACTCTATGCACAGGGGGTCTTATTAGATTAACTGGGAACACTAATCTTCATCAGGCTCTGTGAGGTGGACTCAAGCGTTTACATTATTGCCCTGCCTGGACACAACACAATCCCCCTGGCCTGGCCGAGCTCTCACTAAGACCCCTCTCTCTCTCTCTCTCTCTCTCTCTCTCTCTCTCTCGCTTTCTCTCTTTCTCTCTCTCTCTCTCTCTCTTCTCTCACTCAGGACTTCATCCTCCATCGTGCACATAGTTGGTGTGATTTCCTTCAAGTCCTTTCACAAGTGAGCTATCCAGAGAACTTAGGGGAGGTGGCATAAGATCTGGCCCCAGTCTGGGCAAACTGTTGAACTTATCCAAAGTTTTGTTTTGCTGAAGTCCCCCCCCCCCTTATCTTTGCTGTGAGGCAGCACTAATTAAATAGCTACAATGTGTCCAGGTGTAATGGCGTGTTTTGTGTCCATGTTTTGAGCAGCAGGCTAAACAACACATTAGTACCTGGAGCAAACCCTCAAGTCCCAGTAGCGGATGTAGGTGTCATAACCGCAGGTCAGGAGCTGGAAGGGAGATTCATAGATGATATCTAAAACACCTGCTCCCCGGCGAAAGTCCTCACCCAAACAAGACACCAGCTGACACCTGCGCGGGAGAGAGAGAGAGAGAGAGAGAGAGAGGGAGAGGGCACTGTGGTGAGTAATTTGCAAAATATTTCCTAAAAAAAAGACAAACACCTGGGACAGCCACATATCTTTCTAGGGGTAAAAGCTTCCAAGACAGGTGTTACTAAAAGTTACAAAGTGTCCGCTCTCTACAAAAATATCTTCTGATGCAACCCTCAAAAGAGACATCTGTGAAAATAAACCTGCGCCTCTAAAGACCTCGACGTATAAGAAAAAACAATCATCAAAGGATCACCTACAACAAATCACCCCAGACCTGTCATTCCACATTAAAGAATTCATCTAACTTTGTCTCTTGGTTAAGATATTAGTGTCCATGCTGCTTGCATACCCCCCCCCCCCGCAAATGCCTTCATTTGCCCCAGTTAAGCTCTTATTACCCCCAAATCCCACTCGGAGGGCAGAGCGGGCCTGGGGCTGCAGACAACACCTCCAGGCCACACAAAGGACGGCTGAAGTCCCGGGACACGGAGTGATGGGGAAAAAGCAAACACCTCTCTGTCCATGAATAGAGCAGGGAAGTAGATTACTGTCAGGCCCATTCCCAGATATCTGTGTGTGTGTGTGTGTGTGTGTTTGAGAAAAAGTGAGAAGCAAGAGCAAAAAAGAGAAGCTATGAGTGTGTGTGTGTGTGTGTGTGTGTTTGTGTATGAGAAAGAGAGAGAGAGAGAGAGAGAGAGAGAGAGAGAGAGAGAGAGAGAGAGAGAAGGGAGGGGCAATGTTAACACCACGCTCCTATGATCACAGCACAGGAGATCCATTGAGTCCACCTCTATCTGCCTCTTTTTCTTTTTCTCTTTCTCTCTCTCTCCATCTCTCTGTGTCTGTCTCTTCTGGCCTACATGGCAAAGGGCAGATTATTGCAGAATAACAATTTCTTTGTTGCCATTTAATTCCCTCCCTGACCGTGACTGTGGGCTGTGTGCGTCTGCTGGACCTTTGATACCTGGTCCCTAGCAACTATTTAGCGCAGCCCAAAGGCCCTGGCGACCGCCCCCCCACATTTGTGGGGATCCTGCAGGCTCGCGGCGCGGAGCCCAGACACGTAATCCCCCCAAACCTGTGCTCGAGGGGTGGGAGGGGTGCAGGCCAGGCCGGCCAGCAGCGGCGGGGGTCTTATTGGACGACCTCTTTAAGAGATGGACTCCCCGGAATAAAGCCTGGACTCCTGGAGGGTCGGAGCAGACAAGCAAACCCACCCTCTTACCCCCACCCCACACACGAACAGACACAAACCAGCTCCCCCACACACACCTCTCTCACTCCCGAGCACATAACCCCCCCCCCCCACCCCAGCTACTCTGTCCACCTACCCCCCAAACCCAAGCCGCCACTCCCCGCCCCCCTTCAAGTCCTCCCCAACTGTGTGGTGACAGGGGGCATCAAGGTAGACCACCTCACAGCTGAACGTGACGGACGGCGGCACAGAAAAAAAAAAAAAAACGGGGGTCCAGCACTAATTCACCGTCTGCCGCAGATTTGTTCCGTGCCACTAGGTCAGGTTCTGGGATCCTGCCGGTTCTACAGCGCTAGACAGACAGACAACCACGGTGTGCTTTATCTCTTTTTTTCCCACCTCTGTTCTCTATCTCCTCTCCTCTCCTCCTCGCTGGCGCGCCATAATTTGCGATTAGATGGCACGGATCGGGGGGTGGTGGATGGGGGTGGGGGCGGCCCAGGCCTCAGCGAGTGTCAGGGAGTGAGACAAGAAAAACAAGCGCTATAAAAGAGTTGCACACATCTGCGCTGTGATTTTAAAGCCGGTAAATAGCACTGTGGGACGGCGAGGAGCAAACACACAGGATTCTTAAATTGTTAGGTCACTGGTTTTTATGTGCGCTGTGAAGATTACAGGATGGCGGATAACCGTATAATCTTTCAAATGACTGCATCTGCCTGGTCGGCTGGACTTGTTCTCCTGCTTAGAGCAGGTCCCTGATCCTCACCGTTGCACATGGAGTGGTGCAGTTTGAGTGGGGAGACCTTGATGTGACGGAACATCAGTACCAGTTTGAGGAGTGGGAGATTCAATGTGAAAGACACACGAATCACACACATATAGGCCATCATCTACATCATACTGTAGTGTGAATATACTGTAGTGTTTACAGTCTCTTAAAGCATCGGAGCTGTTTTACTTCCCAACTTATTTCATGTTTTGTTTTTTCATGTTTCTTTTTTTTCATTTGTTCCGGCCGCCATAAGACTACATAACGGACCTGTTTGAAGTCCATTCATTATTTACTACTAATGATAGTAGCTTGTTTTGGAACTATTTTTATTTTTTTTAATTAACTGTTGTCATCAGGTTTTTTTTTTTTATTGCAGCGAGAATGCTTGTTGGTAAACAACACACGGCTGCGGGACATCTGAATTTCCTCTGCAGGGATAAATAAAAGTATCTATCTATCTTTTTTTTACGGTTTCATCACACTGCCACTATGCCTTTTCTATCTCTATTCTCTCTCCCTGTTTGTCTGTGTCAGTCAATCTATACATAACTTATGCAAGGGGAGATTCAGTCATTCAATGTAAAAATATACAGACGTATGACACCACCTTGAATATCTATGACTGGTCTAAATTGAACTGAATCACTATATTTACTTTTTAATGTTGTGACATTCATACCAACTATGAGGGCTGACGTTTGTCTAAAATGGAGCCTCCCAAAAATACATATCCATATGACGGTCAGTGAGAGCCACAGCTATTTCTCTCCCTCTCCTGCGCATTCACACAGGGGATCAGCCAGACAGTGGTGGTCTGGCACCCGCCCAAACGGTCCAAATCAGTCACAAACCGTGCCTCCCCACATAACAGCTGGACCAGACTGGACTTAGCAACACCCACATGTGCCACAACGTGGGACAGCACAGCTCGCTGCCCCAGAGTAGACCTGCTTCGACCATCTAAAAGGTGAAAGGTCACCGATGATACGAAGTGAGAGGCACTTGGGGATACGCGCAAGCTTTGAGAAGAGATCAAACTTGACACAATGCATCCACCAGATCTATCACAGACAGGGAAAGGTAAGATGGATGAGATATGGGAGATGGAAGAGAGATGATGGGGAAAGAGAGAGAGAGAGAGAGAGAGAGAGTCCTCCCTTTTGGGCTTGGTTCTCTTCTTTGAGACAGGGAGGAGAGAGGTGGAAGAAGAGGAGGAGGAGGAGGAGGAGGAGGAGGAGGAGGAAGAGGAGAAGGAGGAGGAGGAGGAGCAGAGACAGGAGCCGCTCAGCTTAATCCTGTGTGACCTCGGCTCGCTCTCAAGCCCAAGCCCAAGCCCAAGCCACTGTGGACACAAAATTAGTGACTGAACTCGATAGGCTGGGAGTAGCCGGCCCTGAAGAATGTCCGAATGGGAATGGGTAGATAGGTATGGGAACACTGTCTCCAGGTTGACATCATGCAAGTATCAGGTATTACAATATAGAAATATTCCCAAAAATAGTTAAAACCACAAAATATATATACGTTCAACTAGGCTATTAATGATCTGCATTAACAGGATGATTTATAGATTTGTCTGAGAATATGACAGTTTGACATTGAAGAGAGTGTAGTCTGGAACTGTAGCACTGATGAGCTAGACCTAATTGTAATAGCAATGCAATAGTATATTATAATGCTAACATTTTGGAAGTTTCAAATAAAAATGTGTAAATACCTGTCTCTAGACATGGATCCATTTACGTATAAGTCAAAGAGGGGTGATGAGCCCTGTTGCACACATGGAGAGCTGTTAAGCCTTCATTTCCAATAAAAATAATAGCGTGTAACTGATTAGTCATGATGTATGGTCAGGGGGAATTGGGACAAAATGGTGGGGTGTTCCTGTGTCTTCATTTTCTCTAGTGCCATTTGGGAGACATACACACATACACACAAACACTGACACATGTACCCACATATACACACACACACACAAACAAACACACACGTACCTTCATGCATTCACACAAAAACCTACACACATGCTCACACACACATACAAACGTACCCACATACACACACAAACAAACAGGGTCACACATACCTTCATGCATTCACACAAAAACCTACACACACACACACACACACACACACACACACACACACACACACACACACACACACACACAAGGGACAATTAATGAAATGGTGGATTTTTTTCCTAGAGAATAAATGTGTCCATGGGTTGGCGCCACAGAAAAAAAGGATGTGTGTGTGTGTGCATTGTGGGTGCCCTTGTAAGGTTAAGTATGGAGACTGAACTGGCACTGGGTGCCTATGGGAAACAGGCCTTGGCCTGAAAGGATGTCAGACAGGTACATAAAGGGTCCTGCTGAGGTTTTCAGCCGCTAAAACAAACAGACACAGCACAGCACAGCACCCGCAGTACGTCAACCAATTTAAGCTTCCAGCACTCCTGAATCACACACACACACACACACACACACACACACACACACACACACACTTGGAAAAAAGAGGGAGGGGGGGAGGGGGGGGGGGCGTAAGGAATGTTGGTGGCTGGACAAAGGAAACTTTAAATGCCACACGCGTTCTCTCAAAAACAATGACATAGCAATTTGTATAACACAACTAGGGCCATATTCAGACATTTAACCCTCTCTTTCATAGAAGAATGCCAGGAATTCCAGGGAGGGGGAACTGTGTGAATCTTTGATGGGCTTTCTCTCTGACTGTTTATCCATGAGGGAGGGCCCACTGAAAGGTTGGTGGTGGTGGTGGTGGTGGTGGGCGTGTTGCCAAAGTGCTACCTTTGTGGGACCGCTCTCTATGGGTGATCATGGGCTTTTGTGCCGCGAAGAAGCAAAAGACAAAGAAGTCATTGCTAGGCCAAAGGAAAACACAAATGCTTTAAAATCAAATTAAAAGCTCCAAAAAGTGGGTGAATGGCAACATTTTTTTCTCTCTGCTGACAGCTCACACAAGTGACAAGGGACAATTAGAGAGGTCAATGTGAAGCAAGACACTTTGCTTTTTAATCAAACACTGTGAGTGAGCTGCTTTGTCTGCCTGATAATTTATGACCTCTAATGGTCTATCACAGCTATTGTTTGGGAAACTGAAAAAAATAATGAACAGAATTGATTGGATATAATTGAATTTTAGCAATAAACTGAGTAAGCTGAAAACAGTTGGTTAAAATAAAGTTCAGTCATTTTATGGTGGACGAATGCCAAATGATTGAAGAGATCATCTTTACCGCCGTGTAGCCCATATGCTTGGGTGGCTTGTGTGCTGTAGCTGTTTTGACAGGTGAGATTCTGGTGGTTTAGCAGGTGATGTCGCTATGTACCCACGCCTTGGTTACAGATTCATCCCTCACAACAATGCCTCAGAGCTGACTGAAAATATGCTTCGCTCTCTAAATCTAGTTCTTGTCTCGCCCTTTTCTTGATCCTTTCACTCCTTCACTTCGTTCTTGCTGTCCCAGTCTGCTCTATGGATCCCTCTCTCTCTCCCTCCCTCATACCGCCACACTAATCTGGCCTGCAGAGGAACAGCGGGAATGAGGGTGAGTGTTGCTGCCATTAACCCCCCCCCCCCCCCCCCTCGATCCCGTAACATCTGTACCCAGCCCTCCCTGTCCACACGGCACGCCACCTTCAAAAGCCCAGCTCCAAATCTTTCAGCCAACATGTTAGACGAGCTGTCAGCACGGCTTGACATGATCCTCAGAAGGGCTACACAAAGCAAACGAGTGGACAATAGGCCGGGATATGTTCTCTTTTCACACTGTAATTGCACTGCAAACAAACGGTGCCGATCACTCCAAACGGTGGCTTTTAAACGAGCCATTTTGCTCTAAGATGATGTAGTGTGACGGTGACACAAACCTCACGGGAATACAACTGTCGGATAAGATGGCAAATCAGTAAACAGATGAACCTTGGTGAAGGTGAATGTGTGGGGGAAAAAAGTCCTGAAAATCGGATGAAGCTTTTCTTGTTTGCTTCCGAGGCGCGACATGCAAGCCTTTGGGACCGTTTTTTCGGAAACCTCTGGAATGGCGACCGCTCATTGTCACAGTCGCTTGAATTTACGGTCGCTTTGTTGGAGAGGGAAAAGGGGTGTTTAAAGCTCACGGCGACACTTCATTTGAGGGCAGACTGTCCCTGAGCTCAAACGTCACTCAAAGCCAACAAATTCATCACCAACACACCACGACTAACGAGACAGAGAGAGAGAGAGGGAGAGAGAGAGAGGGGGAGAGAGAGAGAGAGAGGGAGAGAGAGGGAGAGAGAGGGGGAGAGAGAGAGAGAGAGAAAGAGAGAGAGAGAGCGGGAGGGAGAGAGAGAGAGAGGGGGAGAGAGAGAGAGAGAGAGAGAGAGAGAAAGAAAGAGAGAGAGAGAGAGAGAGGGGGAGAGAGAGAGGGTAAAGGAGGAAGCGAAAGGCAGGTCAAAATTGTGCAAAATGTACTTGAGATAGTCTTGACTCGTGTTTTGTCATGTTTGCATACTATTGCTTGCACTTGTCTGCTCGTGGTGCGCTCTGCCTAGACAAAGCCTACATGCAAAAAAAAAAAAAAATCCCTGGTGTTTGCTTTACTTTCACACCGCCTAATTATACATACAAAGCGCACGACGTCCTCTGCAATGGAAAAAAACATGCATGCTTATCACCGGCTCATCACAGAGAAACTTCGCCTGAAAGACAGGCATACGCTGGCACGGGAGCAACAGTGAGCTGCAGAACAACAGAGCACTGATGGTGTTTGTGTGTGATGGCGGCCCTGATGTCTGGGCCTGCTATCAAAGGCCGCAGGGGCCTAATGCACCATCGTAGCCGGGGAGGTGATGCAGGCTGCAGGCCGGCGGGTGAGAGGTGATGGTGGTGGTCTGTCTGGGAGCAGCTTAACCGGCCGGGGGGTGGGGGCACAGCGAGACACGTAATCATCGCTTCATCGCTCCAACCCCTCTCCTTCCTTCTTTCCTCTCTTTCTCTCTCTCTCTAAGCTCATCAGTTGTTTTTTTGGGGTCCCTCCTTGCAACCTTCTGGTTTTGGCCTACACCCTAACCCCCCCCCCTCATAAGGGGCCTTTGTTCGCCACACAAGCAGACTGGAACACTAAATGGGAAGATGTGTCTGACCCCTGCAAAGGACAAGAGAAAGGAGAGAAACAAGGAAAAAGGATGGGGGGGGGGGTAGAGAGAAAGAAAGAGAGAGAGAGGGAGAAAGAGACAGAGAAGGAGGGAGAGTGATAAAGAGAGACAGCGGGAAACAGTGTCCCTGTTACTGAAGTCTTATCTCTTTTTCCAGGAAGCTTGAGAGTGGGGATGAAAAGCATGGCCATATGGCTCAGAGCTACACTGTATCTATAAGCATACCCTGTCTTTCCTGAGTGGATATGGTTATGGTATTTGGTGTGTATATGGGTATACAGTATATGTATGTATTGGATATATTGATGATGATAACTCATTTGTTTGCGTGATTAGCATGATCATATCTTTTCACCATTTGAACTAAAGCACTAAAAGTGACTGCACTACAATCTAGAGTAAAATGCCTCTGATTTGCACCCATCAGAATGTATTAATGTGGAGTTTGTGTGGCTGCTGCCACCTCTCTGACACCCTAATTGGTACCGAGACTGTGAGAGTCCCTGTCTGCACAGAATGAGAGAAAGACAGAGAAGGGAGGACACTGAGAAAGAGAGAGAGAGAGAGAGAGAGAGAGAGAAAATGAGACGAGGGAGAACAAGGGAAAAAAAGAGTGACCCCCCCAGCAGAAAAAAAGCAGGTGAAAGAGGAAAAAGAGAATGAGTGAGAGGATGACAGAAAGAGGGAGAGGGAGAGAGACAGAGAGAGAGAGAGAGGGCCATATTCGCGCTCGGTGGCCTGTGGTCCCGGCTCCACTGTAAGAGCATCTGCCAGAGCAGGGCCCCTTCAGACGAGCCGTCAGTCACTCTGTCAGCAGCTGTCTGCGCTCCACAGATCAAACCTCAGAGCTCCATCTGTCAGTCAGTCCTAACCCCGCCCCTCCGTCCCGCACCCTCTCCCCACAGCCTCTCGGCCTGCCTCTGCTGGCGGGAAAAATATTACTCCCCAACGGAAAACCGACCCAATAGGAGTATGTGCAGTGTTGATAACAGGAGAGGTGGGTAGCGGGTAGTTGGTGATGGGCTTGGATGGGAGGAAGAAAGGGCCTTAGGTCTCCTACGCATCCACAATCTGGTGGACCAACCACATTCGTGGTGATGTTGACAACCTGAGTGAGTCATTGTAGTCAACAATTTTAGAACTGGGTATTGTGCAATTAAGCGTTCAATTAGGTCTGTCCTTCTTGGTCTTCACTGTCAAGTCTCATCCTGTGCTTTGAAACAGGTAAGGAGTTGAAGTGAGTCACATTGAGGGTGTGTGTGTGTGTGTGTGTGTGTGTGTGTGTGTTTTTGAGAGAGAAAGAGAGAGAAAGGGAGAGAAGAGAGAGAAAGAGAGTTGTGTTTGTTGGGGAGAAAGGGGGGGGGGGGGGGGGGGGGGTGAACAGGAGCAAGTCAGGTTGGATCAGGTTAAAGTCTCATGCTTTCACGACAGGAATTCTCAAGCCTCCTTTGAACTTCCCAAAGTGCACATTTTCTGGTACTGGAGGGATAATGGAACAGCGGCAGCCATTATATCCATTTAAAACAGAAAGAAAAGACAGAAGTTTCTACTTTCACTCCCATGATCAATTATGCTGACAAATGCCAAAGAGTCCTGCGACTTCCAAAAACACCTACCCAATGGTGTTGGACAGGGTCACGTAAAAGAGTGCACTATTCTCCGAAGTTTCACTCACAAACTATTCTTCGTTTGTGAGTGAAACTTCTCAAAAAAAAAAAAAAAAGAATAGTGGAAAAAAAAACACTCAAGACATCCCAGATTGTGTTACAGACCTTTTCCCAGAAATGGCATGTCCTCTTTCTCTCTCTCTCTCTCTCTCTCTGAGACCAAGTCCTTGCAAGTCTGACAAAGGGTGCACAATCATCACCTAGTCATTGATTATGAACTGGAAAAAGCCTTATTACTACTGCTACTACTAACTGACTACTAAGTCACTATATGTGCGTGCCATATGAAGTGTGTAATATTATTTTTTTATATATTCTGAACTGAAATATTGAACCAAAAGACAGCCAACACCATCATTCAGAGCAACCTTGAATATATGCATGTTAATATGCATCCATGTACAAGTTGGAAATGTGGGCATTGCAAATATATATATATATATATA